>NW_027279063.1:330000-501608 GCF_046629955.1 Centroberyx affinis | reverse complement strand
TTTCTGTATACCGAGGTTATGACTGGAAACTAAAAGTAAGACGACAACGAGGCATTACAAAGTTTTGTCATAGACTGAAATAAAAACAAAAATGAGACTTTGTGAAAAAACTAAAACTAAACTAAAACTATCTTTATCTCTATCTAAAACTATATCCATGAAATGTTTTTAGTATTTGGCTTTCTGTTTATGTGCAGGTTAAAACTGGAGAATTTTGAAGTGGTTCCAACTTTAAGTATACGGTACTTACACTGTGGTCATGTTAGTTGACCAAAGTTGACCCAGTTTCAGGATTCCTGCTTCAAGGCCATTCATCTCCGAGCGTCAGCTGTTACATCAGCTATCAGGCATATGGAGACATGAGTTTCATTTATCATCATGTACGTAACTGACCACTATATAGACCATAGGTTTCTCTCAGTACAGAGAGAGACTGACATCACTGATTTGTTCATGTTGTTTCTCTCCAGTGATGCATCATTAAACCTCTAGTAATTGATCAGATCGACCAGTATCAATATCACCATACAACAGATGGATGTGTTGAAAAATCAATGTAAATAGATTTTTAAAAAATTATTTATGATTTGTTGTTTGCAATACCTATATACCTAAAAAAAATACCTGTTCTGAACTTCTATCATTTTACCTAAATAAAAACTAATCTAAAACTATACATTTGTAAAAAAAATTAAGCTAAACTAAAACTACCAAACTCACACAAAAAAGTAAAATTAAACTGACATGAACACACACACACACACTGTCTGACCTTTGTGATCCTGAGGTCACATAAAATAAACAATAAACAATAAAATACACAGCATAGATGTCACCCCTGCTGTCCCCCTACACACACACACACACACACACACACGCACACACACAAACACACACACACACACACAGAAGACAACACCACTGACACTCCACCACAGATCGTGCCCAAGAAAGCGAATTAAAGTTTTCCAAAAATAAACAAGAGGGGAAAAAAGTGTCCTCAAGCATCAGAGGGAAAACACAGCTCAAATGATTTGCCTCATTACAACGTTGGTCTCGTTTGTGTTAATGGAACACATTAAAAATAGAAGATAACGCTATTGTCAGCATTACAAGAGAAGAATTCATTGCATTTTCTTATCTTGGAATATTGTGATTATTCTTTGGGACTCACAGCGCTTAACGGACGGCGATTTCATTTCTCTTGTCTTCAGCTGCCACTGCCTCAGCAGCAGGTCTTGTGTGTGATTGATGCTGACAACCACCGGACAGCCATCTGCTTGTGAGGAACTATCAAAGTCCTGTAAAGGCTCTGTCTCCATCTCTAACCTACTAACCAATCACTACCAAAGGCAGCACAAGTTGGCACTAACAATATAATTCAGAGAGGTACACAATACTGAAATATACCAACATATATTAAAGAAATACTTGCAAATATATGCTGTCAAAAGCGAAAATGTATTTCTAGTGTCCAAAATCTGACATGAATGTTATCCATGTATGAACACATTTTTTTCTGGTTAATTTTTGTATATTATGAAACATAAATACATTTATTTAGGTGAAATGTTTTAATTTTATGTTTTTTTGCTGTGTGGGACAGATTTTTTTAGAAAAAAATCACACTGGGAAAATACATTGGGAAGATCATCGGGAAGATCATCATTAGATAGATAGATAGATAGATAGATAGATAGATAGATAGATAGATAGATAGATAGATAGATAGATAGCAGTATAGACTACATTTCACCACCTCACCTGTTCTTGCCTGACATTGGCAGAAGGACATGTTATTGATCCCAAGTTCTCTCCATCCTAAAGCCTATCTCCTCTTCAGGTGGAGTAAAGAGAGCTGGAAGCACCTCAGATGAACAGATGGCGGCCATATTTCCATCTAAGTGCACTTGGCAGCACACTGACACAGTAATCTATCTTGGTGGGCAGGAGGACACCACACTGTAACCCATGAAAACAACATTTATGGACGGAGCGCTGTATGCACATTTGCAAACGGGGCGTATAGAATAAGAATATGTCCTCCAACATATCCGATGAGAATTTTCCCACCGTTTTTCCCACCCACACACCTTATGTCACGTTAAGCCACCTATCAATCTGTGCAATTGGCACCAAGAGCGATTTCTGCACACAGTATCACATTATCTATCAGATAGATTGGTGTTTAATCAATCACACTCTGTCAGTTAATCACAGGATTCATTCAGTTGAGGTATCAGCAGAAACAGATACATGTAACACAGCAAATGAAAACATAGCAGGTGATAACATCCTTTATCAGAAGATTTATTTTGGTAAATTTGCTTAATAACATAATTAGAGGTGATGAAAAGGATTTTTTGCTTTGTGATCACAACTCAAAAGAAACAAAAAATAAAACATTTTCTGAAATTGAAATTCATAAATACATTAACAATACCGCCTGTGACACATCACAGACTACACCACAAAACCAGACAGCTGTGATTTACAGTACTCAAAACCTTGGATGGAAATGCCAAATGATGCACAAAATCAATACTCGTCTATTAAGTCAGTCCCATTAAGCAATTCCAGATCAGTTTCTCATAGCGGATGCCTTCCCATTGGTGAGTGAAACCATTTGTCCACTGAATTTGATCCTCTCCTTAGGAAACCCTCATTATCTCTGTAAATGTGAAAACAAAATTATACAAACTAGAGCAAGGAGTCTGTTACTACATCAAGATAGCATTTTGTGTGTAATAAAACCATATGAAATGTGAAGCAGATATGGCTTTAATCAGCTCTGCACTCCTAGTAGGGCTAAACAGTTCAACAGATGGCAGACTCTTGCTAATGATAGACATTGGCACAAAATTTGATGAGAGTCATTGCTTGACGAAAGTGTCCTATGACACATATTGTGCTCCCAGCAGTAATTGTAATATTTTCACAGGAAAAATCAGCTAATTGTAGCACAGTGATCCATCATGATGCACTGCAAAGCCATTGGCCTAGTCTTATTTGTTGGACTTTAGTGCAATACTGTTAAAACTGATCACTCCATTAATTAAACCTAATTAAACTCTAAATAGTGATTCAGCAATCAACCATAAACCAGCTCTTTGTCCAATTCATTACCACCCAGCTAATAATGCTTTACCACTCAGGCTTGCAACTGCCCATTTTAATTCATAATTAACGTACAGAAAAGCCAATTGTACTGTAGAAATGTGTTCCCCGAGAGCTAATCAGCAATGAAAACTGCTTTCTGCTTCACCTTTAAAAACAAAACAGAGACATTCTCCTCAGCCATATTTAGCAGAGTCGAGTAAGGCTGCAACTGGACTGGTTGGTTAGTCATAACCAAGCTGTTTGGACCAGAGAGAAGTCTCTCCTCCATCTGGACTGAGAACTGCTCTGGGAGCTGTCAGTGTTGATCAGTCCTTCAATAACTCACTATTAAGCATCTGCCGACCCTCAAGGAGGCCTGACTAAATCAACTGTAGCACACTCATCTGTGAATATTCCTGGCTAACTTCATAACCTGTCCCCTCAATACACATACACAGGGAGACATGCACGCACACACACACACGCACGCACGCACACACACACACACACACACACACACACACAGAGGGGCTAAAAAAGTAAAATGATGTACCAGTTTGGATAACAGCAAACAAAGAAAGAACACCGTAGGAGCAATGAGTGGAATTAATACAAGACAAAAAAAGAGCCACCATTGAACAGGTGGAGATGAATGGGCGATACACTGTGGCTGCTCTTCAGGACAATGCCCAGTAATTAACAAACATTAGGTGGGCACTTAATGTGATGACAGAGAGGAATTATGTCACATAATGGATGGCAGTAATTGTGTAGGAACGCAAATTTAGCCGTAACTGTCATGGAATTCTTTTGCCGAAGTTGACTATTGATATCCTTAACATTTCCATAAAACCATGATCAGTGATCGGCTCCATCAGCCAATAAAGGGTTCGGCTTACAGTACTACAATGCATTACAGTACAAGGTGCATTATTACTTATCAGTGTGAGAAAATATATGCAAAGCAAGCTGCAAAGGCTAAGTAAGGAGCACAGCCTTTGCTCCATACAGAAGTACGTGTGTGAGGAGCCTTTGTTAGAATTATGGTTGAGATCAAATATTCATTAGCAGTGCAGTCTTGCATAGTAAGTGCATTTTTTCCTGTAGCACTATTTATTGTAATATGGGATAGAAGTAACAATGTGAAGCGGCTCTCCAAACGGCCCACAGCTGTCTTTAGAGAGCAGAGTACATTTGGACCGATGTGATCCGCCAAACTGAATTACTGTGACCTTTCCAAAACCTAAATGGACCACCATTCATGCTCAACACCAGGCTGCAGGTCATTGAGAAGCTAATGGAGGTGCAATTTTGAGAGTAAGAATGCCGTCTTATCTGGGTTGCACACTGATGGTGAGAAAATGACAAATAAATGCAACAAACCCATCCAACTGAATGCATGACAAACATGAATAGAAAGACCCATTTGTAGCGGACTTGCTTTGTGTGGGAAACCACAGAGAAGTGAATACTGCCTCCAGATCTCCGTGCTTTCCGAAGGCTGACTTGTACAAGATATAAGAAAATGTGTTGTTTTTACCGAGGTATCCTGAGATCGAACTTTACCCAGATCTGATGGTTATGGTGTGTCCTTACTGAAGGAACTCACGCATTAAGATGTTATAACTAACTTCTCTAGATGTTGATATGTCAAATATAAGCATCCAAACCAAGCTGCTGCTGCTGTTGTGGAAAAAATAAAACAGTGATTTTCATGTTTTTTCTTGAGCTCAGGGTTTACATACAGAGCAGGTTTCATGACCCTAAGGTCCATGAAAGTCATTCAGAACTTTTTGAAGATACAAGTGAAAAGTAATGCCAGAAGCTGCCATGGGGAATATTATGATGCATGATGTCAAACCTTTTCAATAACAAATCCAGTCACTATGACAATCTAGCAAGGTGAAAAAAAGCAACCTCTGAATGACCTTGGAACATTTTTAAACAAAGTCAAAAAGTAACAATTCTTTTGTCCAAGGCATATGTGTAAAGCCTCTGATGTGCCCAAAATTAAAAGGATGAAGATTCATGTGAGGCTTTTATTAACAATGGACTTTGCCAAAAAGCAGTAGGTAAGCTGTGGTGAAATGTTTATAAATGCAAAGGATTAAAATCATTGACAACTGTAAGTAATTATTCCAATTTCCCAGTCAACACTATTCTTCTTCTTCTAAAAAAAAAAAGGATTTATAAGGTCACTGATAGGTGAGTCAACAAAGTGAAAAACATCATTCTTCAAATGTCCATAGGAAACGCTAGCTAGACCGCCTATCAATACTGAAGCACAGGAGGTTTTGTTCTCAGCTTGGCTATCTGTGGACTGTCTTGCATTTAACAGATGTACTCTGCACACTGATAGCCCTTCCACTAATGCATCCTGGGTGGCTGCCCTTGAATCACAGTAGGTTTGTGTCTAAGAATGCTTTTCAGAATTCAAGGAGGATGGGAAGGCCGTTTGGGCCTCGTCCCACAGATAGGCAGGTGCACCATGTTGATGTATAGGTTAGTAGCTAACTACAAATAAACCTTATCTTAATCTGAACAGTCTTCATAGCTGCAAAGCAGAGCCAATGATAGCTGATATTATACAGAACATATTGTCTAAACAGTAGGCTTAATTTGCCATTTGATAAAATTATTACATCTTTTCTGATTCCTCTAACTGTAACATCTAGGCTACTGATTGGGCTCATACTGTTATGTCTATCAGACTACAGTTTAGAAATGCTTTATATACCCTTAAATAGGCAGAAAATAAAAAATCATACAGACTGACTGTGTCAAAGTCACACACACCCATCTTTTTTCTCTTTTTATTCAGTGATAAATAATTTCCTATGATCATAGGCTTTATGTGTAGACATCTGATCAAGGCAAGAGACAAATTAGAGGGCACACATTGCCACCATTAGAAAATAATATCAGAAACAAAAACAATGAGGTAAGAAGTTCTCTTTTTTTATACATTTGTGGTGCTTCTATTTCTGTTACCTATACTGTTGAATGCACAGTGCTTCCTAATACAGAAATCCCGCCTTTTGTGTCTATACATTATTAAACAAAAACAGGTCATGGCACAATACTGAATCAACCGAGACAGGGCACTGCAGAATCTATAGTTAGCAGTATACATCAGACCAAGAGTAAGAAAAGCTGAGCAGGAAACAAAAATACAAAGAACTCTCTAAGACTTAGCGATTGAGCCCGTGACTGCGTCAACACACACCTCTCTGGGGGAGATCTGAGTTTCAGTAGGTTTTATGCTCCCCAACTGTGTATGTGTGTGTAAACCTGTACAGTACAAGCCTATATGGGAGTTACCTGTGTATGTGAGTGTGTATGTGTGTGTGTGGCTGTATCTATACAGTACAGGGTAGGATGGTGGCTGTATATATCTGTGTATGTGTGTGTGTGTGTATGTCTGTGTGTGTGTGTGTGTTTACATTCACGGGCCTCAAGAGCAGCACACTGAGGCACTGCCCCATGTATGGATCTGACCTGCAGTCCCGGTGCCTTTACCGTTATACAAAACAAGACAAAAATGCTCTTGGCTCCCTTATTTCCCCTCCTGCTGGACCAGTTTTAAAGGAGAATACCACTGAATTTCAGCATTCACATATGTTATTCTCACACCTTAGGACTTCAGTCTCTACTTGTAAAATTCAATACTGTCTGCTATAGCAATAAAAGAAGAGATAATCCCGACCCCAAAACTGTAACATCACAGTGATGTACAGCTCTTGGAAATTACTTGAAAAAGGTAAATGTGGCTGTACTTAACTAAACTAAGAGTAATACTACAATATCAAGCTCATTTGAGTTTGTTGATATGAGTGTTTATGTTCAGATGAATATTGTGTAAGTTCACAGTCTTCTATTCACTGGCAAAGGACGCACATCAGTGTGACATCACAGATTAGTCTAAGTCTTCGTTTCATCTTAGCGAGACAGTTGTTTACGTTCACTAACACTTTCCTCAACCTTATAAATAACAATATGCAAGTTCTCAGATTGAGTGGCATTCTCCTTTAAGGTGCCTGACTCCCCTGGTCTGCCGGGGCTCAGAGTGCGAGGTCCGCACTCAAGGCCCAGTGAGGTCGCTCTCTGTGCCCCTGCATGCATCCCTCGCTCCTCTCCTAGTTACCTGCTCCTGAGTCGGGGCTGGTTGGAGACCAAGAGGCAGCACACCTGCACCCTTCGTCTCCTCCACAGCAGCCTGTGCGCTGGCCCAGACAGCTGGGATCACAGCTGCTCTCCCCAACCCGACACCTGGGGCCTTCCGGGACAGGCAGGAATATACCCTGTTCCAAAGCCAATCTGGCAGAAACCCCCTTACCCTCAAAGGTTCAGTGAACCTCAATTACACTCAAACTATTTCAGTGGAAAGGTTGAGGGTGAGGGGGGGGGGGGGGGGGGGGGGGGGGGGGGATGAAAAAAAGAACACAAAATGTACAACAACATAAAAACACACAACTGAAATAGCTAAGAGAAGCCAAAAATAGCAACAGGAGCGGTAGTGACGGCAACGGTTTCTCACTGGGGGATGTGTGGATATGTGCTGAGGGCGGCGGGGCGGGCGGGCGGTCAGGAGTCAAGTCGAGGAGTGGTTGTAGTGGTCCTCAGTAATGTGCGCCAACATTATGGCCATGGTTGCCATGACAGCGGCATAATAAGCACGGTTGTTGCTTGGTCTCATAGTGATACCCCTTATCCCCGTTCTTCCTGCCCCGCTCGCTGCCTCTGCACGGCTGCCCGCTGTCCCCCATCGCGCTCCAAAAGTGCAACAACAACAGAAGACGACCATGTTTTAAATAAACAGTGGCAGGGTGCGTTGACAGCCGCAGCTGCCCTCCCTTACACTCCTCCACCCCATCGTGCCCATATCCCCCTTAGTGTTTTGTTCGTTGAATCATTTCTCGTCTTTTAATGGTTAGGTACTCCATGGTGCTGCGGTCCCTTGTTGCAGACGGACAGATAATCAGAGACTTCCCTGGGTCAGACTCCCTGGCCAGAGTTTGTTTGTTTGTTTTTTTTCAGTCGTTGTGTGTTTTTAAATTCCGTAAATTTTTCAAAGCCTCTTGTGTTAGTCCAGAGGCAGGCGTGGTTGAGTCCTCAGCCTGGGAGGCAAACTTTCCCTGCAAACAGCAGTCCCACTATGGTGAAGAAGATGGAGAGGACGAAGAGCACGTACGAGGAGCCGACCACTGTGTTGTTGGGCAGCTTGTATGGCTGGCCCCCCACCTCGTTGATATAGAAGCCTATGGGGAAGATGAGCGCCGCCATGCAGAACAGGATCACTGAGGGGAAGGAGTGAGAGAGAAAATGTTAGTTCACTGTATACATACTCAAAGAAGATGACTCCTATGGATATGTATAGCCACACAAGTTAATTTGCTTTGTTATTTTTTACATTTAAATCCTGAATGCGAACCAAAACTAACTTTGGCCTTTGCTCTCTGGACAAGGTACAGAAAGTTGCCCATGAACACACAGGAAGCACAGGCCGCTCAAACTGAATTCAATTTTAACAAGTCCATTAGCGATATACAATGGCGCCTTTCAGATGGCTTTGAAGGAGCAATTACACAAACTGGACTCTTGGTATGCGTCGTGATCAGACGGTGTGCGTGTGTGTGTGTGTGTGTGCTGGGAACGTGGAGATGAGAGAGAGAGAGAGAGGAAGAGAGACACTCACGAGGAGCACTCATGCTGCGTTCACACTAAAAAAAAAAAGCCATAGTGATCGGCATCATGGGATGTCAGTCCCATGTGCTGTGATAGAATCTGATCTGTTAAATAGCATTGTGTGACCGTTACAATATTTTATTTCAAAATAGGTTATATTTTGCATAAATGATTAAACATGATCCGTAATATAAATTAATAGGAAGCCAAATAAGGACTATGAATAGCCCAGCCAGGCCAAAATTTGTCAATACATCTTTTTCTCCCAGACAGCAAAAAGGCCAGAAGATGAAGGTTCTTGCTTACAATGTCTTCATTGGAAGACGAGACAAGAAGAGCAAGTGCACAAACCTATGTAGGTGCATCCATTTTGCTAGACTTTTCTACATCCGATTTCTCTTCACCACTGCGGATGAAGACAAGAGTTGGAAAAAAACAACTTTTGTTGCCAAGTTCTGTCTGCCGGTGTAGTAGGTGGCACTTTCTGCAAGCTCTGGCAGAGTTAATGGTTGATCTCCGATTGAAAATAATCAACATTCGGTTTGCCGTCTACCGCATACCGTCACGATGTGAATGCAGCATTAGATGAAGGAACAAGGCACTTGTGATGGTGCTTCAATTTGTGTAAAGATGAAGAGCCGTCCAACAAGGTCATCTGAGTTATTCTTAATCTGTCCCACTGTATTTCTGCTACGTGTTTCAAATGCAGGCATAACTAGTACGTATAAAAGTAGAATGCCGACATGGTCCACAGGCTAAATGGTAATAAAAGAATCCTGTTGATCATGTTCACATTTATCTCTGCTGATAACAGGCTTCTTAAACAGAGTTACCAGTGTAAGGAGAACTGAAGAGAGAGCGCTTGGGAGGAAAAGAACAATAAAGTGAGTTGGCTAAATAGATTCAGACGATCCTTGTTGTGAAGGCAATTTCATAATCCACTCAGTCGGGGATCATCGCTTCAGACAAACAGTAAAGCGGTGCAGGCCTGCAACTACTCAGACCGAGGAGACACAGCACATACATATTGACAGCATACACTTATAGTCAGCTAGTATGCACTTGAGCGTACACCATGTATACACAACCACACATACAAAATCCAAGACACAAAGACAGACCCACACACACACACACACACACACACACACACACACACACACACACACACACACACACACACACACACACACACACACACACACACACACACACACACACACACACACACACACACACACACACACACACACACACACACACACACACACACACACACACACACACACACACACACACACACACACGTTTATTGAGCAGCATGGTCCTAAAAATCTAATTTTTGTTTGGTGGCGTCATAGGTCTATAGACTGTTTTACACACAGTAACTTCTATGTTGTCTATTGAGATTGTTGATTGTTAATATGTTGAAATTAATGTTGTGCCTAGAATATGTTCTTGTGCTGTATCAATTGTAAGTATAGGGTGTGCTACAATAGGTAATAAAGTTGACTATGTAAGGCAAATAATTTATGTTTTAACTAATTTATTAATAAAGTCATTGTATAATTTGTCAGTACTAATTACTAATTATTAGATAAATAATTAATAGTAGTAATTATCTACATAAGATGCAACATTATTATGTTATTGTTACATAACAACATAATATAGGCCAGGCTTCCCTGCTGTCCGCCCCTAAACGTCACATCTCAGCAACTCGGCTATCTGTTTGTGTTCTCAACTTTCCGAGAGCACTTGAAGGTAGCACTCCTCAAGAGTCAAACGTTTATGCACATCTTGTGAGAGAAACCCTCAGGTAGGCGAACTGATTTCAGCTTTGAGGTCAATAAAGTCAAGCTGATGTTTGATTGTAGATCCAGGACAACAATTATTGCACCAGTGTCCTTGTTGAGTCATTCATGTGCGCTCAACTATTTCAGACTTCAACCTGCACTTGAATGCAGCATTAGTTTCAGTAAATGTTTCTCCATAAATCCAAAAGCAAGCCCTCTATATCACTTCTGGCTGTGTGTGTTTACATTCACGGGCCTCAAGAGCAGCACACTGAGGCACTGCCCCATGTATGGATCTGACCTGCAGTCCCGGTGCCTTTACCGTTATACAAAACAAGACAAAAATGCTCTTGGCTCCCTTATTTCCCCTCCTGCTGGACCAGTTTTAAAGGAGAATACCACTGAATTTCAGCATTCACATATGTTATTCTCACACCTTAGGACTTCAGTCTCTACTTGTAAAATTCAATACTGTCTGCTATAGCAATAAAAGAAGAGATAATCCCGACCCCAAAACTGTAACATCACAGTGATGTACAGCTCTTGGAAATTACTTGAAAAAGGTAAATGTGGCTGTACTTAACTAAACTAAGAGTAATACTACAATATCAAGCTCATTTGAGTTTGTTGATATGAGTGTTTATGTTCAGATGAATATTGTGTAAGTTCACAGTCTTCTATTCACTGGCAAAGGACGCACATCAGTGTGACATCACAGATTAGTCTAAGTCTTCGTTTCATCTTAGCGAGACAGTTGTTTACGTTCACTAACACTTTCCTCAACCTTATAAATAACAATATGCAAGTTCTCAGATTGAGTGGCATTCTCCTTTAAGGTGCCTGACTCCCCTGGTCTGCCGGGGCTCAGAGTGCGAGGTCCGCACTCAAGGCCCAGGTAGGCGAACTGATTTCAGCTTTGAGGTCAATAAAGTCAAGCTGATGTTTGATTGTAGATCCAGGACAACAATTATTGCACCAGTGTCCTTGTTGAGTCATTCATGTGCGCTCAACTATTTCAGACTTCAACCTGCACTTGAATGCAGCATTAGTTTCAGTAAATGTTTCTCCATAAATCCAAAAGCAAGCCCTCTATATCACTTCTGGCTGATTATAATACTTTTAAATCTTTCTACAAGCTTAAGTCATGGGAGAGATAGATTATTACCCCAAAATAGGTTATTATTTAGCTGCAACAGTGTACTTTGTGTCTATTACATTGGAGCCATGTGCATAGAGGTTGTGTTTGAACCGTGCCAAAGTGAAACACATTTAATTAAGTGATTTTAGTGAGGCTGAGGCCAGAGCGACAGCAGGGAGGGAGCTCTACCAGCACTATCACTCTAAAACAGTGGTCTTCAACCATGTGCCATCGAGAGCCTTGTGTCTACAGGTTTTCATTCCATCCAAACACCAGAGCAGCTGATTTCACTGATTAACACACCTTCACCCACAGAGGAGGAACTGATCAGTAAAATCAGCAGTAGTTTTGGTTTGAATGAAAACCTGCATACTCGCGATGGCACATGGTTGGAGACCACTGCTCTAAAACATAGTAGCCTTTATCAGAATCAGACTATGCTCTTTAATAGCTTTAGAAAACCACAAAAAATCCCTTTAGTATTTTTTTTCTTGGGAAGAATTATGAATCAAATTTGACTTGCTGTGTTTTTCAGCTGCGCTGGTGTGAAAAGCAAAGAATCCACTGGCACTAATGGAAAAAAGTGTCACAAATTGCGGCCAAATGGAGCCCTCAAGACCATAACGCACCCATAGGGATCAATTAGCCTGGTGTGTTGATCACATGCCGAGAATAATTACAGACCGGGCACTCAAGAATAGAGAGCATGTTGTGATGTACTACTCGGCATGCGGTATGTCAAGTTTTTCAGCAGCCGCAGAGCAAAGTTGAGGTCAGGGGTGAAGTCATTAAGGAGCCCCATCATATGGCTTAGTTCAGCGTGTTTGCTTCTGTGTTCGGACAGCAAGTCATCGCTAATTAGAATCACCACTCTTTTTCTTCTACTTCCTTTGAAGATATTAATGGAAGCTTCTAGTCCAGCTCCGAGTCCACTCATGTAACGCACAGTTGACTTTCCACCACAACAACAAAGCGCACTGTGAGACTCCTGTGAATAACTGCTCAAAAGCTAGGCTAAATTTGAAGAGGAATAGCTAAATCTAATCAAGACTCGCTCCTATTAAAAGAGCACAATCAGAGGTTTTGAGATAAAACAGTCAATTTTAAGGGTTGCTCAGTTGTCTGACACGTTATCTAAACACAGTTAGTTGGAAATCAAAAGAGGCTTAGGCACTATTATGAAAAAGAAAAAAAAATGGGGCAATGACTAGCTCTCTTTCTCCATACTGAGCTCCACATAGTCCACCAACATTATTCCCACACATGCTGATCTTCTCCCATGGAAACGTATGTGCTTTAAAGGAGTGTTTCTTCCTGGATTGTTTGTATGTAGTAGCAGTGGTGGGGGTGAGGGAAATTTGTTCATGTACTAGTGATGTGCCCTGTTGTGTGTTGTGTATTGTTTGCTACATGAATTTTGAATACTGACTAGCTTGCTATTCTGCAAAATCACAGCATGAGGTATGACTGCCTTTTAAGTTAGATTGGCTGATATTTGTGCAGCAAATGAAGCTCTTTTGAATTATTCTGGTTACATCAAGACAGTGTAACTTCAAGATAGCACACACAACTTTAGGCGTTTTGTAGCTAGTTTTCTTTCTCACTCTGTCTTGTCAAGTCAACAGAGCTGCCTTAGCTATAAGAAAGCTTGTAATAGCACAGGAATTAGCACAGGATTTTGCCAATCTCCAGTGGCTAGCAATCTGACAAGCAATAACATCTAAAATTCTTAACTTATTAATTAATAAGTAGCCTAAAATATGAGTGTGACAACCATGCAGTTATTTACACTAATAAACTACCTAATAAACTGTTTAAAACCAGTAAATAGCAGGTATTTATATGTGCTAGCAGGTGAACGAGATGAGATTAGTAAATGGCATTTTGACACTGGTATGATCCTTTAAGCCTCTGTGTGAACAGGCTGCAGCACCGCTCACCTGTTTTTTCTGATAGTGGAGAGAGAGAGGGAAAAAGCCTGCCATGTGTGACACGTAAGCTATCACAACAGATCATTAGATTTTATAAAAGTAGAAATTTCCACTGGAGTGGCTGTAAGTTGTTCAGCTGCTTAAAGTATGTTCCAAAACAGTCCTTGAATAGCTAATCTGATACATGTTGTGCTGGCTCTTGCTAACCCAAACAGGCTAAATGTCTCCAGTCTGCCAGCTAGCAAAGTGAGTGCTGTCTGGCTAACCTGCCTTGCCAGGCAGACATAGCTAATATTTATGTCTGTCCCCTTCCCTGCTCATTGCTCTGGCCATGTGTTTATCCACAGGGGGGGCAGAAACAGCCGTGATAGCAGAAGGATGCTGGGAAAGGTAAACTAGTGGAGCCAGAACTACCTGGCTCAGCATTCTTCTTGCTAGCTTCACCAATGAGTTAACTGTAGAAGTGTGCTTCATGGGCCACAGTTTCAACATGTAACACCTGAACTGATGACATATGTGTCTTGTTCACCCACTGCTGGTCAAACTACAGTGGCTTGGCTGATGAAATAATCACTAATTAATAGTAATTACTGTAGTTATTGTGCACACTCTAATAATACTGTAATCTTAAATTTTCCTCCTTACTTTTAATTTAAACATTTTACTTAACATTTTCTGGTGTGTACGTTTATATACCCATTTGCTATATTCTTGTTTATATACTATATTTCCATTTTTATTCTGTTTTTCTTTGCTGTATCCCATTACTGTTTGCAACAACCCAATTTCCCCACGGGGATCACTAAAGTCATCTTATCTTAAATCAACAATGTGGCTTGGTTGTGTGTATGCTGATCTGCACTGGTGAAGGTGTACTGTGCCTGGCCTGGGGTAGTGTGCAAGGGACTGCAGAGGGACTGGTGTGTGTAGTATACAGGGGACAGAGGTGAGCCTGTGCTGGTCATACAAAGCTGCCCATTCAGGTGCCTGTGGCCCGGGGCCAGTTACGAACCCTGGTACAGACTGCCCACCTTCTCCCAGCCTTCATCACCTGTTTGCCCCGAGTGAACCACCCGTCTCCTGGCGACCATCACCGACCTCTCTGTATTCTTCCTCTCTCTCTCTCTCTCTTTCCATTTCTGTCTTTATATTGGCATCCATCTCGCACTTACTAACACTTTCAGCTCTTGACCTCTGCGAACATGATTATTCACTCAGCTCTCCTTCCTTACCCGTCGTCTTCTTAAAGCCCCACTCTTGTTTCCTCACTCAACCTCTCACCCTCTCCCCCGCACAGCCGATTATTATGAGCCACTGCACATCAGCCGAGAGAGGTGCAGTGTTCAGCATCGCAGCTAGAGTTCAGCAGCGTCAGGGAAAAAAAGTCCTGGCTTTGCCCCTTTCCTCTCTCTCTTTACTGTGCCTCTCCTCCACCAGAAGTAAGGCTCTCAGGTTACAAGTGGACCCCAGGAAGACCAGCAGTCTCTGAGGCGTCAGCTAATGGGGATCCTAAAACAGAATAAAGTGATGCTTTTCTACTTCTTCTCCCTCTCTCACTCTTTTTTCTCTCAAGCTTGTTTTTTCTCTTAAGCTTCTTTACTTGCTGCCATTCTGCATGTCAATCTGTATCTTGTTACCTGCAGTAAAACAGTTACTAACCAAATGTCTAATATGGCCAATGGAACCATAACAAGGGACAAGGGTGACAATTGCTCCCAGTTGCCATGGCAACTTCCTTACTTGCCTTGAGTGTGCTCGTTAAACAATGACTCAACGCCTTCCAATTTAGCTTGTGACACAGATTTGTGCTTAACGGACAGACAGTTTTTAGAGTGCCTGGAATTCTGTAATGGGGTGATTCACCAGGTATTTGCAAGTGATTAGCAAGAGTTACAAAACCTAATTGTGAATCTGCATTTGGCCCGACTTGCAAAGCTTGACAAAAGCACTGGGTGCTTGTTCAAAACTATGGGCTAGCCTTCCTCTACAGAACAAAGCTGTCACATTGTTATGAAAAAAGCAGCTCCGCCTTTCAAACAGCCATACACTGTATCATGGCTTCATAGGCTACACCACTACTCCATCTAGCCTACTCCATCTGTGTGTGTGCGCTAGAGGCTGTCTATTCCCTTAACTAACCAACCAATCAAACTACAGCCTCCCACACAGCCTTACGAAACCAGCCCAGCCACAGTGCATGAGATGGATGCTGAGTTATTATTGAGAGGTGGAAGTGCGTCTGTACAGAATTCCTGTTTGAAAAAGAGGGGGAATGTTCAAGGCAAAGAAAGAGAGAAACACTGTGGCACATGCCACCCACTCGGGCGCCACAGGAGCTGCATTACTCAATCAATAAGCTTCAGGGAGCAAGAGGAGTCGTCAACCATGCAAAAGATGCTCACAAATGTACATACGCAAGCAAACACACACACGCCCACACGCAGGATCTCACGTCACTCTCAGAAACACAATCACACACAGACACACTGCGCATAGCCTCAAATCTTTTTTAACGCGCAAAGGCACACACAGAGAGGCACACACACACGTCTTCTACATATCTAAATTAGCAGCACCCATGAAATGTTGTGCATAACTGGGCTAAAACCAATATCTTCACAAATCACCCCCTCTCACCTCCTACTTCTTCTCCTCCCCTCATTATTTCCTCCCCTCAAGAGACTGGGTACAACTGCTTGAAATGAACATACTACTGTGGCAAAAGGTGTCTTTAAGGAGACTGTTGTGACAGATAGAGCGAAAGAGCAAAGACAGTGAGCAAGCTACAGGGGAATGTGTAGATGGTACATCTAGTAACAAAAAACAACTAAATATTCAATTTAGTGTGGATTTCAGTGGCCTGGTTGGTACTGATCACTTACTGCCAGTAAAGGCGATCCAGCGGGCGTATTTGGTGGCTTCGCGGCGCCAGTGCGATGCCACCAGCAGTCCACAGGTGACGGTGAGGGAGATGATGCCCATGATGATGAAGAAAAGTGTGGTGACCCACTCTGGGGGCAGCCGTGGCGGGATACAGGTCCGGTCTCGTCCGTGGATGGTCTGGCACTGCCGGACAAGACCAACCGTTAGGGCGCCTACACAGTGAGAGAGAGAGAGAGAAATGTTATAATATATCTGTACATGTGAACATAAAATAGCATATTTGGGGTTAGGAGTTAAATAATAACAGATGAAACATTAATGCAACACCGCTAATAACAAGCACATACACAATACACTCCAGAGTACCAATAAATGCACACCACATACATTCATTCTAAAATGGGCCAAAACTATAAATTCTAGAAGCAGTATTAGCAGTATGTCACCTGCAAAAGTGTCTTTCATTTTGGCCCATAAAATACACAGACTCTCTCAGCTGCAGCAGCGCTATCTACACAGTACATCTATGCCCCAGTAGGCATAACAACAAACTGTGGAAAGGCAACCAAAGAGCCCTGAATCCTAAGTATACTTCCAACACAGAGGCCCACATGTGACACAGACAAGCACTTGATCCCACACCCAGGAACAGCAGCCTTAACAGACTACATCTTTGAGAGTGAAAGTGGGCCTAAGGGTTGGAAAAAGAGGGAGAAAGCGAGTGAGGGAGAAAAACTATAAAAGAGCGAGAAGGACTGAGGGCCTGAGACTGAGGAGAACCAGTGAAGAGGCAAGGAGTTTGTGCCTCAATCACTCACAAGGCCTGGGGAGGGAAGGACTCAAGCGTAGCAGCTCAGCTGACACCAAAGCAATGAAGTAAAGGGGAGAGGTGGAGAGGGGGAATGGAGAAAGACAGAGAGAGGCTCCTTTAATCTGTCACCGATTCAGTGCCTGCGAGGAGCTGTGGAGCGCCTTTCTCCTTCCTAGTGGGCCCAATTATGTCAGTGGCTGACGTTTCAGCTCGCTCTCTCACACTCTCAGAAAGAGCGAGAGAGAGATTGTGTGTGAGAGAGAGAGAGAGAGAGAGAGAGAGAGAGAGAGAGAGAGAGAGAGAGAGAGAGAGAGAGAGAGAGAGAGAGAGAGAGAGAGACTAAATTCTTCCTGCCAATAACTGAATCAATCCCATACAGGTGTAACACCTGGTTGTATCCCTGAATAATGTTAATTAGGAAAGACAGCCTGTGATAATAACAGAAATCTGCACCTGCTTCTGTGGCTCAATATCTCAGAGAAAAAAAAAAGCAAAAAAACACAAGCATTCCTCTTGGATCCTCCAAACTCCACTACCACCACCACCACCACCTCACATATTTGAAATCTCCTCCCTCTGTGTTTTGCTTATGAAGTGGAGAGTTTTGGCTTGGATCTTGACCGCAGTCAGCGTGCACATCTGCTATCGTGAAACATGGTGGGATTTGACATTCTACCGTAACTATCCATCACTGATCAGACAGGGAGAAGAATGGATTTATGCCACAGATTGAGTCATGGGCGGAGTTGTGCCAGAGCCGGAGCGTGAAGGCCAGCGCTCAGAGTAGAAACATGCTCTAGTGGTAGAGCCACTCTGGAGGGACGCCATTCAATTAGTGCATGTCTTCATAGGGGACTTTCTACCCGAGTAAGCAGAACAGTGTCGCATCATTCAGGCCTTTGCTGATCACAGGTCTCGGGCAATTAAAGGTGGAGTACGCCGAACAGACTGTAGGGGATGGGAGGTCTCTGTTTGAAAAATTAGTGGGGGCATCAATGTGAGGTGTTTCAGTAATGCGTACTTGCATGAATAATGGTCTTTTTGGGCAGCAGGTGAGAACTGTCCCACAACTCCAACTCCATGAGACACACTGTTACTGTAGAAAACAAACCATAAGTGCCGTACAACAGCTGGAATTAGAATAGACATGTCATACAGCCTACTTGATACACCCCAACTTGCTCAATAGATACACTTAAGTAAAGCAGACTTTAATTCTGCATTACACTGGGTTATGAAAGTTGAAAATTAGTTTCCATACACATTTACCTCTATGTGAATTTACCAAGAAATGTACTGCATATGGCCAACTTAGTTCTAAATTGAGGCTTTAATGTCACAAATATGTCTTCAGAAGAAAACAAAGCGTGAAGAAATCAATTTCTCTACATGTCTGAACCATATACTGAAACATTTAATGACTGAGCCAATAGTAAACACTCATTTCATTGACCACAAAAGAAACCATTCATTGACAAGGCAAGCCTGTGTGGGCGAGAACATTAAAGTTCAACACTGGCTTAGCGGGTGGGTGGACATGTACATGAGACAAGCACGCAGGAGTTTTACAAGGTTGAGCCTGTTACTCGCTCTGTCTGGCACCCCACTCTTGACATTTTTACTCCCCCGCTGTAACCTACGTACATTTAAGTAATGGACATATGATTCTGCTACCAACCCATTTAGTCCCAATGTGGACGAAGTGGCCTAGAAACTAGAATCCTAATCGAGGGACAGACCCTGTGAGAAGACGTGCACTTGTTGCCCTGGGGGCAGGGCGGGCCTCCTCTGTCCCACAGCCAAACAGTCCTGCAGCCTGTCCAGAGGAAATCCTGTCCCCTTTATAACACCCAGTGAAAGCACAGCATTTACAATAACAACCAAACACTAACTCAACCGTTCCCAAACCACACAAACAATGCCAGTGGCTCAAAAGGAATGCCTTGGCAGTCTACAAAAGCCGAGAAAAGATAAGTCACATCTAGAACCGCAAAACTGAAGTCTTTGTATCCACAGTCCTGTGTGGGCTTCCTAGATAAAGGCTTACCTTCTAGACCCAACACACTGGAATGCCGTCCTTGGTGTCTGCTCATGTTTTATTAAGGACAAGGCATAACTGAACGAATGTTCTTTATCTTAAATTTTATTGCTTAATCTTCTGCCTTATTGCTATGGCAGTTCAATTCTCTCTGTACAGACGTCTTATCCAATAACAGTAGAAAAGAAAAATGGAGGTCATGGCTCGCCTGAATAAAATGGCACTTGAATGGCTCACTCAATAGCCTATTTCTGAAGTCTGCCACATATTCGTGAGTAACCTTGAACACATTTGAGGATGGGAAGTGAGGGAGGTAAAGAAAGCCGGGACCGGTGCTGGGAACAGGAGAACATTAGGCAAGGTTTGATAGCTGCGGTTAATGGCACCGTTTTATGACCATTTCCCCTGGATCCTCCAGCCTCCCGCTGCTTCACTAGCTCTCAGTGGAATTCCTGCCTTACAACAGGCAGGCACGCCATGGTACACAGTCTGGTCAAGACACAGGTAAACAACTGAGTATGCACACAGACAAACATCACACACACACTTTAAACTAATGCAGACGTACAGTACTGTGCAAAAGTCTTAGATTTTTTATATAAATTTTGTCTTAGATGTTCATTTGTTTTCTACATTAGTGTGTCAGTAGGCTTCTCTTTTTAGTATTTTTTTTATATTTAGAAACTTTTCATTTCATTATTTTTGAAAGCATCTCCACTTTATGGAGTTCTTTTTTTTTTTTTTACATGTGCCTAAGACTTTTGCACAGTACTGTACGCATCCATGTGATACTTGGGACATAGGAGATACTCCAACTGATGTAAACCAAGTAATTATCAGTCTTGTTATCTTGCAAACGACACACACACACACACACACACAAACTTTGGCTGGCTCTGCAACGCTATACATGCAGTTGAATTAACTGAGGGCAGAAAATGAAAAGTATGAGCAATGGAGCGATGCCTCATTTCCACCCTATTGCAGACTGTTGGGTAAGGGGTGGGGGTGGGGAGGTGGCAGGACCCGCTGCTGTGATGGGGGAGGTGGGGGGGTTCATCTTGAGCAAGATGTCAGAGCTGGATAAGCCTGCTAGAAAGAGGAACCACCAAAGCACATTATGCTTAATGTGTTTCAGTTTACAGATGCAAATTGCTCTGACTGTTCCTCTGTCTCTCACATGCGGAAACAATAGACCAATTCTCCATCTTATGCCCCTGTTCACTTCAGCGTTCCCTTCATGTCCTATTACCCCGCTGTCCTCTCTGTACCCGCCACGATCAAAATACTCCTCTCACCCTGTCTCAGTCTAAATGAGAGGAAATGAGGGCCGTGTCTGCTCATCTTCGGCATGGTGATGCTGTCATTAGCGGAGCATAGGGGGTGCTGCTGTTTGTGAGCGCTGGAGGGATGAGTCAAACAGGCCTCTGAACTGTGGTGGGCGGCAAACAGGCAAGCAAAAGCAGCCAACAGCCACTGCTTCTGCTGCTAGAGGCTTTTACAGCACCCACTTATATTGTAGGGGCATAGCTGTATACTTTCCAAACTTGCACAGACATCGGTAGACAAGCCCAAATAGAACGAGGTACAAGCTCAAACATCAGAAAACATCCTTCAGTCACTTAATCGCCCAAACACTAGCATCTTCAAAGATGGACCCAGGGAGGGAAACAATACAATAAACAGATTCAACATTTCTTTCAAAAATGCTCACTCTACTTTTCATGGCAAAAATAATAGAAGATTGCCCACAATTTTGAGGTCATAAAGTGTGTTAAAGGGAAACCCACCCTATAGCAGAATTGGCATTCTATTTTTAGATAGTTAAACTAATACATATCCCAAACTCTCTCTTATAAAAGAGACATTAGGCTATATCTCAAGAGACTTCCAAAGATTAAAAAAAAAACCACAAACCTAAACTCTAATCGCAGATGCCACCAAACCATATTCTGGAGCTGCGCTACTGACAAAGCATAGTGCAGCTGACTTTGTAGAGTTATAGAAAATGTGTTCGAGGTTTTATTGCCAAATGCTACCAGTGCTGAAGTGCTTATATTCCTAGAAATTAAACCCGTTTACTGTCACAGTGTTCACAGTCAGCTCCCGGTTTATAGGCAATAGATGAGCTCCAGAAAGTGTTGAGAAATTATGTCACAGATTGGGGTCTTAGCTGCCTTGTTTCTAAGTTTGGGAGAAATTTGTACAGAAATATGGATAAATGGTACCCGAGATAATAAGAATAGCATATGTGACTTCTGTTTCAGGTCATATTTTTGCAGGTTAACGTTGTGCAGCGAACCAGTAATATACTTTTCAACAGCTGAGCACATCTTCATCTTCGTGTCCAAACCAGAATCAGGTTTCAATCAAGAACTTGCATTGGAATATGTTGATCTTCATTAGGTTAATTAGGTAATAGTGATATATGGTTAAAAAAAACGGGAATGCCTGATAGGAACATCCATGAGAAGAGACTGACCTCTGAAAGAAGCTACAATTCTATAAGTTCACTAAAATTGGCAATGTTTCCTGGTAACAACTTTGTCCATTTCACAGCTGCTTTGTTTGGTACAATTGAATACAATCCTGTTGGGTTTATTGCTTTTGTTTAGTTCTTACAGGGAGGCAGGAACAGCCCAATTGAATTAGGGTGCGAGTCAAGGAAGAGCTCCCCAGTCACAGGCTGCTTCCAACTGAACGCTGAAGTGGTTTATATGATGTGAGAATGCAGCTAGGTTACAGATGAGAAAACAGCCAGGGAATCATGCATTTAATGAAGACGATTGGTCAATTTTTGTTGACATACCTTCCAAAATATTTTGAAGACCACAACTTGCTGTTGCTTGTTGGCCAAGCAACAACATAAAATACTACGCAAGTTGCATACAAAAGCGCATGCATAATCAATCACTGTCAGTGAGCTGGTCAACCGTACACGAGTAGCATGTTTTTGGATGTTTTACTTTGCGAAGTGGAAATGACAAGATTATATCTCTGTATGTTTTCAAGTTCATTTTAGAATTCAAAACAAGAAAATAGGAAAACAGATGTCCAACCTGCACGACAGGAAAAGGGCACACTTTGGAGCTTTGTTCCCTCTGCCATATTGGCTCTCAACAACCTCCCCATTAAGCACAATATATGCAACTGTATGTATGAATTTATGTATGTATGTCATGGGGTGTGAATTGTATGTGGGGGATGTTTCTTTGTGTTTACCTCTGTGTATTATACAGACTGTGACAACAAATTTAATCTTGAAGGACAATAAAGATAAAAGAAACAATCTACCCATCTATCGACGACATTACATTGAACATTTTGTTCATCTGGTATGGCTCGTTTGTAATTGGCAATGGTAAAGGTAACTGAGCCAATGAAGAAAATGCAACAAATGGCTAGCTATTAACTCAAATCTGGCTCCTGCTTGGTTAAAGGAACCTTTAACACCTAGTCCTATTGCAGCAACTCAACTTGCCTCTACAGCAAAGAAAAATCTCCATACACATTATCTGCCCCACTCTTGAGGCTATAATTTATCTAATGTCTTAGTGTTGTCTTGTCATAGCGTTCAAGCAACAAGGATACTTGTCTACCACAAGCTATTTCCAGTTGTAGTTTGCACTTAAGATCTTATGTTAAATGGCACAGCTTTGTTCACAACAAACATCTTTTCTTTAAGCAAAGCCTGTATTAACCAGTAATTCCTGTTGCAACCAGAACTGTACATTTTTCCACCTAGTGCTCACTACTGACTTTGCCATTCACATCAAGAGCAAAAATCATTCCAGGGAGACAGTTGTTGCACAGGTAAACACAGATGAATAGGTAAGAGAGAAAGAGAGAGCAATTAATTGCTTTTCCACTATGATAACATACAAACTTTCAGTGCTGTGGTGGCCTTGTTTGTGGTCTTATCTTTTCTGACCTGTCACGACTGTCACCTTGTGTTCCTCTATAATAGCACTCTTCCATTTTCCCCTCATTCAACAACCTGCTCCATACAATAAAACGCGGCACTGTGTTGGAAATCTAAGTGCAAACCTCAGTTTTTCCTTCTTCAACAGAGAATGGTTTCATGATAATTGTTCTGTTGTCTGTCTGTGTTGCTGTGTCAAAATCCAACTGATGCTGTTCACAAGGAAATGGTTAACTTGTGCCTTTACCCCAGCTGAGAAGCACAACAGTAAAGAAGGGGAGGCTAAACACTGAGATGTCAAGGACACTTGTCTAATATTGATTTGGGGATCGGTCACCTTCAGTGTTAGACATAAGATCTGATATCACTGATGCAGAAATTAAAAGGTTTTCCCAGAAACATCCGCTCCCATGTAAAGACAGCATATGTGGAAGACTGTCATCATCACTGGCCTTTGATACAGCAGCATGCTGAAAAGGCGGTCTGTGCCTGGATGCAATTTTGCATTTTTAAAGTGTGTGCATGCATACAAAGAGTGTTTTGGGGACTAGGTCATTCAGGCTCAACAGAATGACATCCACTGTGATGACACGAGTATCTGCAGGAGGGCAGTCGTCGGTGGGGCTGCCGGGAGAGTCACGGTTTCTCCCTGACACTGCAGCAACAATGGCTTTGTGTTGAAGCCCAGGCAGGAAATCAACTTAGCCGTTATTGCCTGGGGATGTCACACTGAAGTGAGGACAATGTCAGGGCTCCACATTCTGCCTTTTGTGTTGAATGACAGTACTCCTACTTCTATTTGAACATGCCTCAAGTATTCAATATCCAGAGGAGTTCGGACTCGCCCATGGTTCCCACACTTAAGCCTTTTGTATGTTAAATGTTGACTTAAAGATTTATTCTATTTCCAATATCCGTGTTGGCAATTACAAGAAATAGCAATCATTGTTGAATGATTTCCTGCACAAGCTTAACATTTTGTTAACATATTCCTAGTTTGATCAGCTGACAAAAAAGCCTAGATCAAATCTCTTGACCAAAACCACTCGGAGGCAGAAGCCACACATGAAAGCTTTTGTGTGCAGTCAGCTTTCATCACTGTTAACTGCCCTGGGGAACATGTCTGTTTCTCCACACTCTGAGTACAAAGACACCACGCTGAGTTCCCTACAAGTACAGGTTGTCAAGCACTAACCTCCGTTCAGAATTTCTTCTTATATCACAACAGCAAGGCTGGGAATCGGAGGTCAGCTGATTAGAGACACAACTTTATGGGGAGTCTTGTATCAAGTGCTCTGCCTTCGAAATGACCTCTCACAATTACCCACAATACACTGGTCTGTGGAATGTCTGTGAGGTTAGGTTACTGATTGGCAATGCCAACCACAGGCCTGGAGAGAAAGCAGACTCAGAATCCATCTAGTCAAATATGAACAACCCCATGAGAACAAGAGGAGATCATCACTTAAACTTACTTGACCTTAATTTGATGACAAAATATGTAGGCCTATGTAGAGAATATGAACATACTGTATAAATGTATATTACTGTCAATGCTCTGACACAAACAGCTGATAATACAGTTGACATTTTGGGTATGAATGATGCTGAATTTCTGTGTATGACAGCAAATGAGATCTCACAGTATGGTGAAAAAAATCACAACTGCATTTTTCTTCAAATTGAATAACTAATCTAATCTTGAGGACTGTTCTAAGACTACTTTGCTACTCATGCCAAGACAAAGTAACCTACTATCCTAGCTGAAAATTTACAATTGCCTTTTTAACCAAAGAATGTTAAAGAATACAAGCCAACACCTCTCATAAAACCAAAATGAGCTTAGTATTGTAAATCCCAAAACAGTGGCTGGTACATTCATAAGGTGATAAGAAAAAAAGAGTGCGTGGAGGATGGGGATGTGTCAAAAATGTGAGTGGTCTGTCACCTACAGGTCTCATAAAAGATCCAAGAAAAGACCCACCACAATCATCAAAGAGAGCCGTGGAAGCTGGAGAGGGGAAGTGAAAGGTGAGAGATGGAGGTTGGTAGCTATACACCACCACTCTTAAACAAGGACAACACCAGCAAAAATGAATGGTTTTTAAGAATTGGTGTTTGTTTGTTTTTTGTTTTTTTTCCACAATAAATTGTAAAATGGGCAGAACTTTAACTTTCTGTAAGTGGCAGTGCAGAACTGAGGGTATTAGCAAGATGTTACCCTGTTGTTTTGGCTGTAGCAGGCTAATTTAAGGTGTGAACTGAGCCATAAAGTCAGGCAACTAATCTCAAACAGCATACCATGGCTAGAGACCTAACAAGCAAGAACATTACTTACTCTCCAAAACAGTCAAGTAGACTGTATAGCGGACCATGCCCCCATTTCATTTGCATCCTATTATTACATTTGTCCAGAATGCCTATTCTTTAGAGCTAATACAGCATGGCTGTGCATTGGTGGATGAACCCTCCCTGACCCAGTTACTAAGCTGTCATCCTGCAGAGGGAACAAAGAGGAGCAGCTGTCTATCAATAGCGTAGATGTGTTTTGAGGAGTGACGCGAAAAAAAATGGGAACAACAGTGCGTACTTCTGTGCAAAGCAGTAGGGAAGCCACATACAGCACCTGCTCCAGTGGTTACAGTTTCTCCCTGGTCCCTAATTTGACTGACCCTGGATCACAGGGTGACGAGTTCAGTTCAAATATGTTAAATTATTACCATGACAGATCTGCAATGCAAGATCACCATTATCTTAACTGAAAACAGTCATCAGTCGGGAAAAAACACAGGCTAGCTTAAAACTGAAGAGATCCATACGAGTGAGCAAAAATTAAAAAAAAAAATTAGATTGTAAGATCTGGCCTTGGTGTATCGATCTGGAGATAAATTAGAAAAGAAGTAGCAGGCAACCAAAACGAATGCTGTAGTGGACAAAAGATGTTACAGCAGATGAAACCCTCTGAACAATAGGATAAACCTTTGTTATGTAGATTATCTGAAAGCGTGTGGCAAATGTTGCTGGGATGTAGGGACAGTGGCAAGAAATGTCAAGAAACAAAAAGGCTGATACACAAAATAAATTGGCAGTGGTAGATATGGCCCGATAAATTACCTGCTGATTCACCCGTGTTGATCCAATCTGGGTTTGCAATGCTGGCTATTGCAAAGATATCTGCTGCCAGGAACAGGCATCCTGAAATTATCGTTAGTTTATCCATATCGCCAGCTGAAGTTTTGGGTGTTTAGTGGTGAATGACGTGACACTGTGGCGTGGAGGTCCAAATGTGACCCCAAACCATAAAAAGGTGGAAACAGACAGAGGCTGGTTGTTATCAGTCTACCTCGCCCCCTTCAGAGGGAGCCTGCTGTTGTGGCTCTGCCGTGCATTTTGTCCACACATTGCAGCAATAGCTCTTTCGCGTCGATAGCAGAGAAGCCTTCAGCTACAAAAGGCTTGAAGACGGCGTACAAAGCATCACATCTCAATTGCCAGTTGTTTCCCCCAGATTCTTCCTCTGATAAAGCAATAGCTCACTCAACGCCAGGGCCCAGGACTCCAGCCGCTCGTGTTGTCGTTTGGGTCCGTTTAGCAGCAGCAGCATTGGGTAACTGCGGCTAGCAGATAGCTTGCTAGCTATTTCCCAAATTCGGACTCAGTACGCCGAGCCGCGGCCCAGAGGCTGCTCGACGCCCGAGACCCCAATTGCGTTAGCATTTCAAGAACAATGTCACACAACGGAGGAGCAAAATAACCAAACAAGTTCCCTCGCTTCACGGTATCCTTGTTTTCGGCGAAGGTCTAACGTTACCCGTCAGGAAAACGAGAACCCATCCTCCCCCTCTTGCTTATTCATGCCCCCTTCTCCGCTGGAATAGCATCTGTACGAAGTCCGTTAGCCAACAAGCTCTTCTTGGGACCGTGGCGAAGAGACCAAAGCAGGGTTATGCTGTGTATTTCAATCAAAGTGCGGTGTTTCAGGACCCATTCTGGACGGTAAATGATGCGTTATTGTTGTGCTTTCCCCCGTATGCCCACCGTTAGCTCAGCCCCTCTTTCTTCCAAATGACATCAGGCGAACACCCCCACGCAGAGCGTTACACACATACACACACATACATACACACACACACACACACACACGCACAGCAGCTCTCGGTGTGTTCGCGTTCAGGGGGCATTCGTTCTCTTCTCGCGATATTATGCAAACATTAAGAAGGGGGTCGAGTCGCCCTGGCAGAGTTTGTGGATTGAGGGTCTGTGATGTAGTAGTAGACATGTAGGAAAACTAGTACCTCCAGTCGGTGATTATCATAAGACAAACAACCCATTTAAACAAAATTAATTTCAATTTCAGAATAGCATTAATTTATGATTTTTATTCCTTAAAATATAAAATTATGGAATGGGGAGGAATTGTAACTGCAAGAGAGTCACTGTAACTACATAAGGGCCACAAATTTGAGTTCTGACAATTCAGAATCAGAATTCTGAGAATTAAGTCAGAATTCTGAGTTCTGATTTTAGACTCAGAATTCTGACTTTATTCTCAGAACTCAAATAATTTTTTCACATAAGCCATATATCGAGGACTTGGAGCCAAAGGGGCGTAAGTGTGATTTTGGATGAATATGAGTATTATATATCAATTGAAAGGTCTCAGTGAGATCTTTTCAGTGTCAAAAGGACACAACTGAAATCATGACCCATAAGTTTTAATGAAACAAAAACTGAAAGCCGTAACAGTAAAAGCTGGGTTTTGCTTGCTGTCAAAAGTGCGTTACTACACTTGCGCCCTTTTGACACCTAGCAAAACCACTTTTGACACTGAACAGCATTGTGGGCAGAGGACTCTAACAGCACTTAGGTCAGCTCAAAATGCATGCTGACGTAAGTAATGCTAGCATGGCAGCATGATCACATCATTTTTAGTATCCTATTCATATCTATTCTAGGTCAATATTAGATGAATGTAAATATGTTAATATCCCCATGAAATACTTAGGCCTATAGCTTCAAAATGTTATTTTATAATGTTAGGAGTGTAAACTGGGCAAGATGAGCTCTGATAGTCAGACTGCTGATAGCTGAAGTCCTCCCTCATCAATAAGTGATGTGTCCTGGGACACATACAAAAATGTATTATACTAGAAAAAGAAAAAAAAAAGTAGAAGTTTAGAATCAAAAGTAGTTTCTTATGTCTATAGAGGTTTACTAAAAAGGTTTATTAAAAGTGTTTAACAGAAAAAATGTATCAATCAATTTGATATGTTCCATGTTCCTACAATTTTAAAGGCCTTGGTGAAAGTTGCTGAGTATTACTTCAAGATGAAGATATTCATTCTGTTCTTGTTTTATATTTCAGTGTTGATTGAAGTGTAATTGCTAGATTTGTATTTAAATGAATGTGTTTTACAATCGTTTACTTACATACGCCCATATTCTGCATGGCTGTATTGGGACAATGTTTGAGCCAAGGCGTATTTCACTCTTTTGCCATTTTTAAAAAAGTTAACAAATATAATTCAACTTAAACTGTAGCAGTATTGTTTTATAGTAATGCTCAATCTGATAACACAAAAAGTTTAAATATTGTGCTTAGTATGTGATAACGGCAGCTGATCCAAGTTTGATCAAAATTTGTTTTGGCTCTCCTGTAAAATCTACTATAACGCACTTATGCCCCTTTGGCTCCAAGCCCTCGATATATGGCCCTAATCCTTTTCGGCACTTTAACTGTATTCAAAAGTATTGGAACTGAAAGAAATTGATTCGTAAGTGTGCACATATGTGATATTGGTGTTTACATAAGCATGGAAATTAGTTATCTCTGTAGCCATGTCCCGCCTATGGCCATGAACATAATCAAAAGTGGCACCTCAACTGACAATTGGGCACAATTTGCACAGGCAGCATCTCAAAGAATTGAGGGTGTAAAGGCTATGGGAATGTGGGGAGACTGTTGAAATCGTGGCGAGTACTAGGTGAGTGCCAAATCTTGGTGTGTTTGCACAGTTTTAGGGCAGATTTGCATTTCTTCTCTTGGTGCAGTGTCAAGTTCCATAAGGATTACAATTTGCAATGGCGTGTTCAATTTCCATAATTATGCAAACACCGCATACGTGAAGATAGGCTACACTTGCGAATCGTGTTTTTTCAGTTACAATACTTTTGAATACAGGTACAGTTACTCTCTTTCAGTTACAATTTTTTGTGAGTTCAGTTTTGCAGTTACATTTCTCCTGAGTATGGTTACAATACTTCAGAGTTAAGTTTAGTTCCATACCAAATGCCAAATCATCACATAACATATCAGTTTGATACTAGCCTATTTACTATAATATATGCCTGCTAAAGTTTATGTCAAACTAAAAAGGTGTGTACACTCTATCCCACAAATAAAAAGCTGGGTAAACTGAGCTCTCACAGCATTTCTGTTGAGGATACACATCTATAGTGTCATATACTGTATGTTTGTATTCACAATCATTTAAGCTTGGGAAATTCTGTTTACACACGTTGATTTGATGCGTTCTTAACTCTTGTTCTAACATAAGCGGACAGTTTCAAACACTTGTTTTATTGAAAGCACAAGATAGCACTGAGTAGGCTACTTGCTGGTCAGCGCTCTCGGCTTTTATTACAACAGCGGGAAATCAGCAGAAATGTATCTCTGAGCAGTCGAGGATCAGCTCATCTTGCAGAAATGTTTCAGCCATGCAGGAGTGCAAGACGCAGTGCTGCGTAGCTTTGTCCTAATCTCACTCTATTACTCTGTATTTACCGAGTATATGACAAAACCACTGTCTGTTCATGTATGACACTTAACTGTATGCAAATGACGGTCTAGTTTTGTGATAACACAACACGATGATCTTCTATATGTATTTGGAGCGGCTGAGGCAAGCCCGAGAGCACTTTTGTTCAAAATAGCACAAACTAAATCTGCAGCAACTGTACTGGCTGGACATGCAAAAAGCACCGATGCATAGGCCCCAAAAAAACTCACAAATCTAAGAAACTTCTCAATTCGAGAAAAGTTAATATGTTTATTATACATTCAACCAACATAATTAGCAGTGCATACTGATTTTTAAAGTAAGGATGCTTACCATGGCATCAAAGGTAACATTCTTTCCAAGGAAACCACACTCGTGCACACATACTGGTGTCGGCCTAATCATTTTTGTACTTATGTCTCCCCCTACTGGCGATAAATGGAACAATACATTTTCTTCGAGCTGGAAATGCCGCCTCAAATACTACTGCTGCTACTACTGTTACTACTACTACTACTAAGTCTGAGTATAGGGTGAATTGAACAGCACCCCTGACGCTGGCAGGGATTCAGTGACTTCAACAGGACAGTCTCTTTATTCACTAGGTCACTCTGACACCCCAGAATTCAACCTTGAAACCTAGTTCTGGATTCATTCCTAGATACAAATTCAAAGGACAACCAGTTGTCATTACTGTAGATAGACCATTTAATGAATTTACATCAGATATACAGTGAAATGGACAAAAAAACAACAACGCATCATTATTCTCTAGCTCTCTGTCGGTGTTTACACTTATTACAGGACAGACTATAAATGATTGGTGACATCAAACCGATTCGCGTTTGTTGCGGGAGGCCGGGGGTTTGAGGTCCCCTTTCCTTTTCCTTTTGAAGCAGCCGGGCATAACATGCCCAAGTTAACGGTGGTTCCTATATTCTGTTTTCATACTTCGTCCACAAAAGGAGTATTAATAAGGTGTCCGCTGGCTGCCATGGATTTGTTGCCGTCCACAAATTTCTTTGCAGCCTGTAAAAAGAAAAAAAGGTTGTTTAAATTTCAAAGTTTGATCATTTGTATTCACTGCTCAGTTAATCTCTGTCATTGGTCAAAGTAGGTTTCCAGACCTATTTTAATGAATTCTAGTTTCGAAAAGGTAAACAAGCATTGTACAGCTTCCTTAGTCATTTATTTATTAATTTATGTCAGCTTTTATTGATTTATTTATTTGTTCATTTTTGATTTTTCAAGATCCAGTGCTCCATACTTGGCTACTATAATATGTCACAATGTCCTGTGACAGAAGTTTAATCGGTGACGATGAAAGCCGGTCATATCGGTACTCACATTGACCACGTCAGCATGTGAGATGGTGTCTATGCCCTGGAGAATGATCTGAGGGGCCTGGTAGGATCCGGTGGCCAGAGCCTGAGCACCCAGCTCCTCCATCAGGCCCCCGGAGCCCTCCATGGACATCAGGTACTCTGCTTTCATCTGGTTCCTAGACAAAGTAGAGACGTGCAAAAGTCAATTTCTTCAAGGTCGACTTGTCGGTGGGTTGCCCAAATGATTAGTGAACTAGTCTGTCTCAAGAAAGGCCTATATTTAAATTAGGCTGTACTGTGGATAGGCTTAAGAGCAAGTTTCTTGGCTGTCTTAATGAAAAAGCGTGAACTGTGCATTTTTTGAGGCAGAATGCTTATCAATTTCTTCTTAAAATTAATTAAGAAAAAGAGAAGGCAAAGAGAAATGTAAAAGATCTTTCTGGACTATTTCATCCTTTGTGCTCGTGATGACTATTCTATCTGCAACATGCAATATGCCTTGATGTCTGATACAAAATCGATTCCAGATGAAAAAGCATGAGTAACCATCTCAAAGCAACAGAAATTTAATTATTGTCCCACCATGACATGAACCACCCATAAGACTCACTTTGCTCTGGTGACGTCCGCTTCAGAGACATTTCCCTCAGCCACACCTGTTACCTGGGCAAGGGCAGCTTTAATCACCTGTACAGAGAAGGACAGTGAAATGCAGATTCTAAAGTCATGCAACATTTCTGATGAGGTTTCATTTATCTTTGAAGGTGTGAATTGTAATCTGGCAATCACCTCTCCTGCAGAGTCAGCTTGTGCTATGGTGTAGACTCCAAACAGGCCAGAGTCAGAGTATGAGGCATTGAAGGCTGTGGCCTGAAGGACAGCAAGAGGTCATTAGACAGTTTTTTCAACCGACAAAACTCCCTGCATTCATATAGTATTCCAGAATCCAAAACAAATGTTTCCTCTTCCTAACGCACGCAGCTTGTCAGCACATGGGGGAAGTAACTCACGTCGAACGGCTGTGCGGTAGCTTTGGCGATGCCCTGGCTCAGTTTGCTGGTGATGTTGGAGCCCCTCTTGACATGTGGGCCAGCTCCCAGGATCCTCTGCAGCACGCTGAAGGCATTGGCCTCTGCTGTACCCGTCACACCACCCTCGCTGGCGATCAGTGTGTGGACCAGGCCATCGTTGTTCTGCATCCGCAGCTCGCCTACACACACACACACACACACAATCACTAATAAAGTGTGCCTTGGAATTGTGTTGTGGCTCTAAAAAGCTTAAGAACCACGGCTCCACCCATCGCCGTTCATTAACTGTAATGCTGCTGTAACACAGTCTTACCTCCACGGTACACAGCCTTGGCCGCAGCTGCTCCGGCCCCACTGCGGACACTCAGGAGCCCTTCCCCTAGCTGCCTCAGGACAGAGTGCTTCACACCTGGACACATAAGTTAGAGAATATTAACTGTAGCCTGGAAGTGGAATACAAAGCACTTTCATGAGCAAGATTTTCTCACAAACACCACATACTCTGAGGACAGAGACTGGCGTCACAGCATGATGTGCTGTCATTCAGACATGCCAACACATGCATGCTAGTCAAGTCAGCCTTGTCTCTCTCACTCACACACATACACACACACACACACGCACACGCACGCAGCAAACCATTAGTACCACTGCTAACCTCTTCCCCACATACCAGCATCTACTGAATGCCTCTGGGTCTTTGGACAGAGGCCAAATGATATTTGAGCAGTAAGCAGGCAGGCAGGGGTGTATGCAAGGACGTATGCTTGCATACTTACGTGCTTGTGCATGCATACACAAACACACACACACACACAGAAAGTATATTTACATCAACAAGACTGAGATAGGACTTCACAGTGCCAGCAAACCATTAGCAAAATGGAGCTTTGATAAGTACAGCCTGCCGGGAATATTCTTTAGAAAGAGAGTAGCTGTGATAAAGCAAGACTAGAGCAGAGCCTAGATAGGTGTCCTTGAGTAACAGCACTAGTGGAGACTCACCTAGTCCTACAAGAGCCATTCTGCCAGTGGTGAAATGGTTCTCAACAAAGGACTGCAGCTACAGAGGGAGGGATAACGAGGAGGAGAGGCGTGTAAGAGCTATGCACAAACTAAGAAAAAAGGCCTTGGAAGGGTGACTGAAATCACTTGCTTAAAACATATTCATATATCTTGCTAATTTCAGTCAGTTGCTACCATTCCCCCCAGAAGCCAGAGAATCACTTAGAAATGGAGTCAACTCCCCCTTCAAGACTATAGCATTGACTAGTTTCCTATATGGAGGAATAGAACAAGCACAGATCCATACCTGTTCAGAGGAGACACGACCAACCATGTAGTCGGGGCAGTACAGAGAGTTGGACAAGGCGTTCTTGTACGCTGCTTCATGCAACTTCTCAATTACACCTGCAGGAGAAAACAGAAAACAGTCCAGTCAAGGAGAATTAGACAACTAAGAGGTAGATACTTTGAATACTGATGATCCAAAACACTAAACTGAATAACATATTTCATCATTAAAATACATGACATGATGCTACGGATGAGTAGCATTTCAACAATGAAAATCCAGGTGATCAGGTGTTGTACTGACCTATCTGTGGACACTGCTGGGCCAGTGCCTTGTCAATCTTCACCCTGGAGGTCAGGTCATCTACCTCCCATGGCCGGAACTCCTGAGCTGTGGTCACGCTGACCAGATACTCCAACACTGAGTCTCTGGACACACACACACACATCAATACAGGACTGGTAAAACTGTGATGCATCACCATGACTAGGGCTGCAATTTACGATTATTTTCATTATCTACTAATCTGTCAATTATTTTTTTTTAGATTAACGGTTAATGATTTAGAGAACTGTCTTAAAATTGCTTACTTAGTCTGACCAGCAGTCAAAAACCTCCAATGCATTCAATTTATAATGATATGAAACAGAGAAAAGCAAGCAAATCTTAGCATTTGTGAAGCTGTAACCAGCAAATTGTTACTCGATAAATGATAAACGATAACTTGATTATCAAAATTATAATCAATTAACTGACTTGTGGTTTCAACACTAAACATGACCCTATGTTCACTTAGGGGAGCTATAATCAAACATGCATAAAACATATGAGCAGGTCAATACAATAAATAGCGGGCAACTAAATCCTGGCTGACATCTGACGATTCCAGAGCTCTCGCTGAACGAGAGGAAAGTGTTGTCAACACAAAGATAAATGTGTGAAAATAAAGTGAGAAGATTGTGCATCGCCCACATTGTGAGCACATTGTCCTATAGCTTATGTGCACTCTGGGTGTTCCACAGTTGCTGTGATTTGCTTTTTCAGATCACTAAGTGGGAGAGGAACTTCTGCAGCCTGAGGGAGTGACTATCCCTGATCCTCGTCACTTATCCATGAGCCAATCTGGCAGAATCTGCCAGTGACAAAGTGGCCACTTACATTTCCCATCCATCCATCCAACATCGGCAAGGAGCATTACTTAATGAAAGTGAAGCATGACAGCGATTCCATAACACTGATGCTATGACTTGTCTCAAGCCTCCAAAACTTTTTTCCCCACCCACAAAAGAAGACTACACTTCTAACCACAACCCCATCCATCATTCCACTGTCAGCCTCGGCCTGTGGGACCAACACTACAGGACTGACAGAACCATGGCAGCACTCACAGGTGGTCTCTCAAGCAGTCCACAGAGTAGACTAGGGTCTCCCTTGATGATGTCACGCTGCAGGGAAACACATGACGACACAGTCAGTTTAGTGAGTTGGGCTGTGGGAATGTCACACGAGTACTCTCATGTTTATTTATAGCAGGATAAGGGGGGACATTCGATGTGTGCGTGTTCGAGCGAGGGGGGAGACCGATGACACTGACTCACCTTAGGCTTCCCCCGACTGCTTCCACACCACGACAGAGCCTGAAGGCAGAAGCTCCCTTATTAGTCTACAAACAACAACAACAACAACCATTATTCAGTGAGATCCCACTGCAAGTTGGTGGTATAAGAGTAAGAAACTCTGGGGCTAAGGGTTGAGATGCCCCTTGACATAACAAACAAAACTGTATTACATTGCAAAAGGGAAGTGAGAGGGAAGTGTGCACTGAATATCTTCCAAACACAGTCCTTCATTTGTCACAATTAATTGTAGAAAAGACACCCATGTAAAAATTTGCTTTAGTTTGCCTGATTTTTTGTGTTTTACGTGAAGCACATTGAATTTGCCTTGTGTATGACATGTGCTATATAAATAAAGTTTGCAATCCATTGCCTTGGTGCAGCATCTTTGATACAGCGTACCACATTAAGAATATCCATACAGTAGTAAGTAAAGGCACTCATGCACAAAATTAAAGTAGCTATAGAAGAAATGGGTCACAGTTCTCCCAGGTCGCCCCTTTGACAAATGCATCACACATTTGCAAATTACCAAATTAGCTGCCAATCGTAGCACATGAGAAACCCCCTGGTTCTCCACTGTCTCATAGCGACTCCCAGCTCTCACAAACACTCCGACACTGGACAAGGGGGAGTAGTTCTCCAGCGATGCTATCACAAGACCGTTTGGGAGCTTGGACACCTGAGGCAGCAAACGAAAAGAAGGTTACAGAGAATCTGGAAAAAATTCTAGCTTTTGAACCTTCTTGTTCTGGAAGCAGCAGAGATAAACAGAAGAGTTTTGTGGTGACAACTGTCTAGACAAAAGGTCTTACTCGGTTTTAAGAGTCAGAAAATGTTATGCTGTGACGTAAGCAAGTGGACCCTGTGTGAAGTAGTGGGCATGTATGTTTGACTATGATTTATGTGTTACTCTGAGATGGAACTTCATTGATTTCAAATGAGAGAATCCTTTACCACCGCATCGTTCTGTTGCAGATGCACTGGGTCATGATGCAAGTGTTGCATGTGCTGGACTCACTCTATTTTGCACTCATTATTCATGCATAAACTATAATGACTGGCATTTTCCCCATTTTTTTACTGCCTCCGTTTATGTTTTTGTGACAAAAATATTTTGTGTGTTGATCAAATAATGTATGCTGAAATACTGCAATTAATAACCACATCTAATCAGTTTCATCTCAATACATTTGAGCAGGACCTTTGTCTACAACAACTGCACATAGCTTGCAGCAACATAAATGCATTATGGATTAAGTGTGAATCCAGCCTGAAACAGCTATTTGTATGTAGAGCAGAGCAGCACCTACCTGGACATCCTGGGCAGGGAGGGGGGCAGCGGGGGCTGCTTTGCGGCCTCCATAGGGCTCAGTTAGAGCCTCACTCCTCCTGGCAGCAGCATAGCATCGTTTCTGTGGAAAACAGCAACACCAAATTAAAGCCAATGCTACTTCTCCAGCAGTTCTTTTATTTCTCCTCTGAGGGCACCTTGTTTGATGGTAATGGGCAAAGAGGGGCAGGAAAGTGTGAAACTACTTCCCCTATCCTTGAGTGACCCTAAATTCCAATTCCTGATAAAACTTCAGCAGGTGTAAAATATCAGGGTTGAGTTTAACAGGCTGTTAGAGAAAGAAATAGTTTCCTCTTGCCTTTCCCTGCTCAGAGCGTATAATGTCAAAGCGCAGTCTGGTAACAGAGTGGTCTTAACTCCACAAAGATTAGGGGTAGAGCGAGGGGAGATTGTCCACTAGTTAATCGATCGCGGACGGATAAAAAAATAAAAATAAAAAATGCTAAAATGGGTCGCCAAATATACTTGGGTGGCCCGCCCAAATAAAGTCTATGTGTGGGAAACACTGTGCTATTTATAATGTTTCATAACAGTTACTGCCAACTACCTAACCCCGTTATAAACAACATCTGCTATCAGTTCAATTCTATCTAGGCTATACCAAGATGCCAATTTTTTCTTCTACTTGTCATAGTGGAAATTAACACAAGTAGGTTGGGTGTAGTGGAGTAGGGTGACCTGAAGTGACCTATGTAAATTTAGCATACAGAGTGAGAGCGTGGAGGACCGCAAACGTCATGCATCTTTCATGTCAACAACACGCGGGCTATTGTAGCTGCGTGCAATATACTGTATGTTGTCATGTTCATGTCCTGCTTTCAATTCCAGGAAAACCCAAACTCTGTCGATTCTGGGGATTTTGGCAGCTCGTTGAAAGAGTAAAGTCTGTAAGATTACCTGGCCGACACAAAACACGATGACACACTCGAATAAGGAAATATCACCTGTGTATAATGTTGTCTGCTACATGACATTTCGACCAAGTTAAAGGAAATAAAAATCAATCTGAAGATTCGCGAGTTGTGAGATGACCTTCAGGTTGCGCAGGATCCAGCTGAGCTAAGCTTACTACAACTAATACTACAAGCAATGGTCATCTCAGCCGGATCGACTGCTACCCACCTAACTCCCACTTTAACTGATAATTTGGCTCGACTTAACTGTACATGCGAATGGTTCGGGGAGACGTTGGTAACTTACTTGTAACCATGGTTAACTAGCGAACGCCTAAATCCGCCTGAGTTACCCACCTAGCAAGCTAACTAGCCGCACAGACCCTAGCCAGCGAGCTAACATTGATAAGATGTGGCTTCACCTTCAAAGGAAACCACGAACTACAACTCTTTAAGTTTAAATCCAACTGGCTACACAGCCCAGATCAAACGTGGAAAACATAAAACTCACGGAGAGATGATTAAGAGACCGGATTCCTCTCATGACTCCCGACTCTCTCCTTCAGCCGGTACGAAAAGACAGATATGGCGGATTGACGTCCTACCCACAATCCACTGCCCGTTGCAGCAAATCAAAGAGATTTTACGATGACAAGATAAAACTAAAAGTTTGTCGCTGGGTTTGATAAGCTACTGTGGTGGTTTTCAGCCACATGCTGTCATAACCCCAACCGTATACAGATTTTCATTCCAGCCAAACACCACGGCAGCTGATTTCGTACCTGGCTGTGATAAAATCTTGACAAATGGCCTGTGTGTGTCTATTTGGGGATCAACGGCAAGAAAACGTCGGAGAACTCCTGCTGGTGTGGAACCATCTTGCAAATTTAACTTTCTGTTAGACGCGTAGTGATGACGTGTTCAGACGGTCGCCTTCGTTTTCCCAACGTGTGCAGTGTGCATTTTAGTTAGTTGTCTGTCCTCCGTGAAGCGAACGCCGAGAGGACACACGGGCACATAGTTACTTATATCCAAACCCGCTTGAAATCCGAGAAAAACATGGTGAGTAAACTCATGGCAGCACAGTAGCAGATACTAGCAGATTAGACCAAATCATTGCACGGTCCTCAGCTCCATGCATCAATGCTACTGCAGCCAGCGAACTAGGTTGTGACGATTATGAAATTTTAGATGACGATTATTAGTCACACAAATAATCGCGATTTATTTATTTATGTTTTTGAAATATTACAGTGTAACGGCTCAGCTAGACGGGTGCGTTTCTGTTCCGTCTGTTCGCGCCGAAAGGGTACGCAGCTATTTACTTACAATGCAGCTGCTCAGCTGGCTGCGCACGCATCAAGCTCCTAATCTGGAACGGAGCCAGATCAGAGGGGGTCATACAAAAATGCTACAGTAACATTTCTCAAAATTCTGGATTTGGATACTCTGTTACATTGTCTATGATGGCCCACTGTCAGAATCGTGAGACATTTTAATGATCAAGAGGTAGAGCCACAGCAAATAGGCAGAAAGTGCCTATCTGCACATTCGGTTTGTTACAGGTTGAGCATAGTCTCACATGCCATGTTCAGGGGGCCATAATACAATAATGCTACAGTTACATTTCTCATAATTCAGGATTTGGATACTCTGTTACATTGTCTATGATGCCCCAGTGTCAGAATCTTGAGACATTTTAATAATCAAGATATAAGGCCACAGCAAATAGGCAGAAAGTGCAGTTAAAATAGTTGTCAAACTATAATTTTTTTTTTTTGATCAACACCTAAACATAATTATGAAAAAGTCCAGGTCCTGTCTGGTAGAGAATTTGTATTTTTCCAAGAATTCTAATATATGAGTCAAAGAACACTCTCAATACAGAGGAATTCCTCTGCAGACAGCCCACAAATAAGTAGCCAACTTCAGCTTCATCTGCAGTGCAGTGTTTTAATTTAAAAGCTTATTAGTGTAGTGAAACTATTTGGAAGACAGGTACACACTTGGTTTTATTTATGTGGGTTTATTTATTTAAGAGAAAACAAAAACTAAACTGAAACTATGAGGTAGTTTATGGAATCAGACGATTATAGAAAATAATCGTCCTTATTTAATATAATCGCGATCACGCCGATACGATCATCGGTACACATGTTTACAGACAAGGTTGTTGTCTGGATGTAATGTTGGTTTGCTAGTAGTTATGTTGTTGTTTCCCTGTACTTGCTGAGTGAAAGTTGAACTACAGTGTTACAGTTTGGGGGTGGGTGGTTGGAGGGGTTTCAGGGATTCCCCAGCAATATTAGAAATAGTTTAATTTCCCAAGGCTTTTGGAAATATTTCAAACTTTATAAAAAAAAAAAAAAAAGCTACATAGAGTGGCCTCCACAATTATTGGCACTCTAATTATAGAGCAAAGTAAAAGCAGGGTTAAAGTTGCTCCTTACAAGTGTTTAACTACAGTGGACAAACTAAAAGGCACAACACAGCACAGGCACAACACAACAGCAAAATTACTCTAATTTTGAAGTAACTACAAATACAAACAATCTGACAGTCACTACTTTTATATGTGAGTTTTCAAAGCACGGAGGATCACCTTCAGCTTTGCAGCAGATGGGATGACTTTTATTTTTTCATCTTTTTCTATTGGAAATTCACCTTCACAATTATCTTTGAATGAGAATATACTACTCTGAAACTTCTGAGTTAAACGGTAAAAGCCTTTTCAGCTCATCTTTACCAAGTACGCTAATAACTCTGCAGAGCACTGTAGATAAACTTGTACTATAATTGTTTCCAGGCTGATCCTGAAGTGAACCCCAAGGCCTACCCACTGGCTGATGCCACTCTGACCAAAACCATCCTGGATCTTGTGCAGCAAGCTGCCAATTACAAGCAGCTCAGGAAAGGAGCTAATGAAGGTAAATCAACCCTTTGTCTGACTTGTTTTGTAGTGGCGAATATAGTTGCACACACAGTTATTTCACTGGCATGTAGGTGACTGGATCCGAACCCCCGGCCAAGGAGATATTTAGGCTTATGAAGTGGGTGGCAGGAGCCTTCTGCAACATGCAGATAACTGTTTGTCTTTGTCACTTTGTGTTAGAATATGGACAGAGAACACATTGTTACTGCAGACTAGGGCTGGGCAATAATTCAATATTATCGTTTATCGTCTTTCAGTGGAATCATCCTGATGATATGGTGTTTTTTTGGGGGGATATCGTGACACAAATCTGCTGTTTAAAGTGATGATGATAAGCAAATTTTATTATATAGTTCAGCATGATGCGGTGGTTGTGGTGCGTTGCCTACAGCTTCTGTCATTTTGTTGAGACTGTCTGTCAGTTCTGTCTCTCAGCGCCAATACTAAGTTGTCCCCCATCTTTTCCACAGCCACTAAAACCTTGAACCGTGGTATCGCCGAGTTCATCGTGATGGCGGCTGACGCTGAACCGCTGGAGATCATCCTTCACCTACCTCTGCTCTGCGAGGACAAGAACGTCCCCTACGTGTTTGTGCGCTCCAAGCAGGCTCTTGGGCGCGCCTGTGGGGTGTCCCGTCCCGTCATCGCCACCTCAGTCACCATAAAGGAGGGCTCCCAGCTCAAGCCTCAGATTCAGTCCGTACAGATGGCTATAGAGAGACTGCTGGTGTAAGCGGAGGCTCACTGGGAAGTGCAGTGCAAAAGGTTCCTAGGTTTTGTCACTGATATTTTTGTACATGGAACAAGTAATGATGTTATTTGTAAATGCTTTTCGTTTTATCTTTTTATCTTTTCTCAAACCTACATGGTTCTGCATCAATTTACACTGCAACACTTGAATGTATTTTCATCTGAAGGTATAAATTGTGACAGAAAGTTTATGAACAGGGAAAGCATGTGTGCCAATAATTCTGAGCTTTTAAATAACTCAGATTTGATTGTGTCACTTAAGCATGGCAATCACAGATAGTTTTTCTTTAAAAAGCTTTACTACCAGGAGGATTATGATCATTCCAGTTTGCAGTGTTTTATTGTTGGTAATTTTCAAGTTGACTTGAAAAGATTGTAGTTTTTGAAATGAAACACTTGTGATCAGAACAAAATAAATAAATACATTCTTGTCACTATAACATGTTTATGTAAGAATGTGTCTGTCTTTTATTGACAGCTTTGATAACAGTTGAACAGCTGAAAACTAGCTTAGTGCCAGTTAAATGCTTGTCAGTTGTGTGTTGGCAAGTAATGCCATTTTCAGTGACTAGGCTTGCCAGTGTTTAACAAATGATAATAAGGGACACTTAATTAAATTGTTAGGGGGGAGGATAAGAGTTTAATATATGGGCTAGTGGTCTAAAAGTGGAAACCGCTGAATTTAATAATTCATGTTATTGTCTACCACAGACCAATCAATCCTGTGAACATGAACTACTCTCTCAAAGCCAGAGACCAGAGAACTGTGGCTTGGAGCTACAATGTTAAGATGTAAAATCTGAAGCTGCTCCACAGACATTGAACAAGTGGTTATAATTTCCCCAAATGTTTGACTTTTTATACCCAAATGATCTTTATTGTACAGAAGTGTACTGTTTGGAAGCAATGTCACGATTTCTTGCCTTGGGTGACACTTGCTCATGTTCACAAATAATACAACTCTTCTGGACAGTTGGAATAATGAAAAGGCAAGTGGAAACCTCATTCTTAAGTATTCAATATCCATATTCAGCACAGTGGAAGCAGGCTAAAAGTTAATGGGGATTTTACCTCCAAGTCTAAGAACTAACTATGCAGCTGCAGTACATTCTACACCAGAGTAAAAACCAGCATTTTATGTATTTTATAAATGTGGTAAAATGGTTAATGTCTACAGATTTACACTGTCTCTGTGGTAAATGGCCCAGAACGACTGAGACAGCATCGCACAACTGTGACCAACGTTTTCCACTCACATTTCCCACATTTAGCGTAACATACACAAGAGAAGCAACTTTAGATACATTCAAAATCAGCAGTGATTTGTCTTACTTGAGGGTGCAACAATTTTGAAGGTAATTATGAGACAATAGAGATGATTCATCAAAAGATTCTGTTATACATGTTATGCTTCAATATATTTATCTAGCCCGTCCAGTGAAAAATCTGTTTAGTAAAAAGAAAGACCAGCATTCATGGTATAGGAATCAAACATCTTTATTAGAACCCATATCCATAAAAGGTCACTAAATTGCATGAAGCACACTACATTACAAAAATATACTCAACATGTAACAGGTAGTATAGACAATTTTTTAATTACAAAACACTACTCACACATAGTTAGCTTTTTCACTAGTAACTTTCAAAAATATTCATTCACAATTAGACTCTTTGGCCCATAGAGCATCTTCTGATAGAACAAAAACACTTACTGATGTTCTTTTAAAACTTAAAAAGGCCATCCTCACAGCTAAACAAACCCCAAATAAATACATTACATAAGAACGATACAAAAATACACTATGTTGGCTGGGAAAATCTTAGATCACAGATCTGAGGTGCTTGGACATCCATAATACAAACACCCTGAACATGTTCATGTCATACAAACAATGAGTGAGGACTGCTGGATGACTCATTGATAAATCACAGTTACTATGGATTTGTGTGGGCTGACACAGTTCCTCCCCGTCGCCGTGGCGATACGAGGGACCCAAGTATGTGAGACTCCACAAGCCGTCACAGATTAAAATGACTACCTTTGCCACTGGTAACAGCTCAAACAGTGTTGCACCAAGTCCAGGCAGCTCTGCTCGGTTAGCTGCTCTGCGGTCTTTGTCCCCAAAACACCGAGCTTTTTAGTCTGCGGTCGCCAAGGAGGGTGCAAACAACCGTGGAAGGTTGGCAGAGACGCACACCTGCCTCGTAAAGATTGTAACCTGGAGCTTTCTCTCCATTTTTCAGTTATTAATTATAGTGTCTGACGGCGTACCGGGGCTGCTGCTCATGTGAGCGTCCTTCTTCAGCTGGAGAGAGACACAGCTGAGCCAGCTGCGACTGGTGGGCATCTCCCCCACGATCTCCCACGCGTCCGTCTCATCACAGTACCGCTCGATGGTGTCGTGATACCTGGATGAAGAGGTGACCAGTTATTCTTCCAACACCAGCAACAAAAAGGCACTTTGCTTTTCATTACACAGAAAGACTGTGGTTGTGTTTGTCCTCCAGTTTTAACCTTGGATGCACAAGCTACTGTCTTTGTCAGATGTTCCTGGAATAGCCTCTCACCTGTCCCAGCCCTCCTCTCCGCCCAGAACGTAGATCTTTCTATCCACCACAGCAACACCGGGCCGGTAACGTCGTTCTTTCATGGGGGCGCACATGGTCCACTGATTGGTCTTGGGGTTGTAACACTCCACCTTATCTGTGTTCTCTGTTGAGGCATGCCAGCCACCTGGAAGACAGAAAGAGGGAATGAACCACGTAACAGTGGTCAGTGTTATTATGTTCCCTAATTTCAGCAGAGTGGTTACTGAAGCTGTTGATTAGTGGGCAGCATTTTTGGACCACTGTGATTCAGCAAAAGACAATGTTCTAGCGGAGTGCCATTAGGTATAATACCTATAACGTAGATCTTTCCTTTGAGTGTACAGGCAGCTGAACCAGAGCGAGCGATCTGCATAGGCGCCACCTCTGCCCATACAGCGGTTTTAGGGTTGTACACCTGGGCTAGATCTGTGCCATCGCCGTCCTCCAGCACCGCACCACCTACGACCCAGGAGGACACGCAGCAAAACATGAATGCATTGCCAACAGGAGAGCAACGAGTATGGAACACTGCCAAACACTGTTAATAAGCTGAAATTTGGAGGCACTGACAGTAAACCAGTACATTTTAAATAAAAAAAAGCACAACCCTGCAGGTGTGTAACCCGCATTCCATACCAGTAACATAGAGCAGTCCGTCGAGGGACACTACGGCAGGGCTGGTGACGGCCATCTTGACAGACTCCATGAACTGCCAGGAGTTGGTGTGGGGGTTGTAGCACTCCACCGAGTCTAGGCGAGAGCGGCCCTCCCACCCGCCCACCGCAAACACGTAGCCGTCCAGCATCACCAGGCCTGGGAAGAGAGGGGGACGTGAGGAAAGAAGCAACTAATTGAAGTGATTGAAGATAACAGTGATGACACTCTTATCCAGAGCATCTTACAGTAAGTGCAACAGTAGAATAAGCTTCTATTCTATCCATCTTCTAAAAAGAATAACAGCTAAGGAGAGAGAAAATGGATTTTTAAGAGCAACTACAGTGAGTAGATAGCGGAAATTATTCAAGTGAGATATAAGGTATTTCTTGAAGATGTGAGTTTTCAGTGTATGATGGAATATTGGGGTGTGACTATGCTCTTGTTGTAACAAGCTTGCCCGGCTGCATTGTATGACGTAGTATACTGTGCGTTACATTAAATGACATACTGACAGACTTACCTAACTCCGAGCGAGCTACATTCATGGGAGCCATCTCCAACCATGAGTCGAAGCAGGGGTCGTAGCGCCACATCTCCCTGCTGGCTGAGCCATCAGGAAATTCCCCTCCGGCCAAATACAGAGTAGAGCCTACGGAGGGAGAGGAATGGAAATAAAATGAGGAATCAGATAGATGGGAAGAAAAACACACCGCATACCTTTACATCTCTCAAGGCTTCCACAATTGCCTTTCCATGTGCACCACAATGTAGTTTGCTACAGAGAGGAGCCACAGTATGGAGAAGGGAACCCACCGGTTATGAATGTGTTTGCCTGTAATCTAATTGAACCTGGCAGTGTTCTCTCACCTGACACCACCAGACCGTGCTTGCTTACAGCGAAGGGCAGGCAGGCCAGGTTCTTCCATTGATTAGTCACAGGATCGAAGCTCTCAACGCTGCGCAGCACCACCTTGTCATCTTCCCCGCCCACTGTCACGATCACTTCAGCTGTCCCTGTTGCCATGGCAACAGGAGGGAGGGAAGAGTAGGGGTACACAGACAGTATTGAGCCAAGGGGGAGCTATTAACTTTATTAAATAAAAAGGACCAGCCCACAGACATGCTGTCCTTTGGATAGATGTTTATTTTAATTTTGGCACCGTTTACTATAGAATGGTAGGTTACAGCATAGTAGAGTGTGAGCATGTGAGAGGGTGTGAAGCCACAAACAGTCTTTCACTGAATGAATACACAAGGAAACCAGTATAGTCTTACGTTATTATAGTTATCTGAAACCAAAATTAAGCATGAAACAAGAGGCACTTGAGCTGCCTGAAATCCCACCATAATCACAATGATATACTGAACATAACCAGTTATGCTAATAAGGTAAATAATTAAGCTAATTAATGCATTAATCAGAAAATATTCCTATCCCAACATACTTGTCAATACTTGTCACATAACACGTGGGTGTTATTTATATGAACTCCATATATTAAAGCATTAAGGATTAATAGTAGTTTCAAGAAAATCAGTTTTTCCTCATTCATTTGCAAATGTTTGCAGCAAGATGCTCTAGAATCTAATCAGATCATATTCTCTATAGAAGAAACCTGTGGTGTCAGTATGAAGTTTCTATTAAGTATTGTTCTTGAGTTATTGTGTTTGCAAGAATGTGTGTACACAACGACAGACAGACGTCACCATGACAACATAATGTCCTGAATACAATGTGCCATGGTGGTGTTACATAACAATAAAAAACTAGTAAAATAAAAAACTAGAGTGTGTACGTCCTTAAATAAAGGAAATACAATAAAACTGAACATGAAATCTTTTCAGCTTTCGTATTTTGATAACTCACTGTGCAATAATTGCAGTGGAGACAGTCTTACAGTTATCACTGGAGTTGACCATCGATACAAACGATACCCATCCAAGGCAACTACGTGCATATGAACCTGACACTACATGCACTTTTCACAATCATTGAAATACTCAAGTTTTAACTAAAAAAAAGTGCTGAACTAACTTAAGTTTAACTAAAAAGAAAAAAAAAACATTTAGGAAAACTGAAAAGTATTGAAACTAAAATGGAGAACATTATAAATAGATAGAAATCCAACTCCCTGATGAGTTTCAAAATGCATGTGCATGGCTATCAGTTGCACTGTGCATGTGTATGTAAGTGTGTTTACCTGTGGACCTGCGTGGCCGCGCCCTGGGGCAGTAGAGCTCTCCACGGCGGTCCTTCAGCAGCAGGTAGTCCTTGGCCTCGGAGATGAGCTTCTGGCAGCCCTGGTACTCTTTCACCACATCCAGAGACTCGATCACGTCATGGAGGTAGTAGGGGCTGATAAGAGGCAGACGGATATGCTCTAGGACCTTAAGGAATACAAGACAGGAGAGGAATGATTTATTAGTCCATCCAGACAGAGGGTCACCACAGTTTGTCCTGAGATTTCCCCATTTCTGCCACAAAGCAAAGTAAGGACACAAGCACGCACATAATTTATGCCACTGTACTCCAAGTGTGCGATATCTCTATATCTTTTATCTAACATGAAAGGAGCATAATGGAGGGTGTTACCATTTTATTATTACACTGACAGCTGCCTTTAGTGGTCAGATTAGGTCCTGAGCCAAGCCCATGACTGTAGTGTCTGACAATGGTGGCATGTAATCCTCTTGATTTATGCAGCTCTTAATGACTGACAGCTGCTAAGGGCTTCATTATACTGGACCCCAAACCCCTACCCATGCACTTCTATGGGATATGCCTGGGATTAGCACATAACACAAGTACGGACTGCACAAACACATGCTCACCGCTCAAATATCTGTAACAGTATGTATGCATGCACACCAAAGCAAGTAATCTGGACATGCTAATGTTAAAGACACAAGGTTAGAAAATGTGATTCTTTAGTGTGCATTCTTTTGATGTGACAAATGTATTACATGGCCAAAAGTATGCGGACACCCCTTCTAATTAGTGGATTCGGCCATTTCAGCCATGCCCATTGCTGACAGGTATATAAAATCAAGCACACAGCCATGCAAATATTGGCAGTAGAATGGTACTGAAGAGCTCAATGGCTTTCAAGGGCCATTTTTCATGGTTCAGGCTTAGCCCCTTTGTTCCAGTGAAGAGAAATCTTAACGCATACAATGACATTGTAGACAATCGTGTTCTTCCAACTTTGTGGCAACAGTTTGAGGAAGGCCCTTTCCTGTTTCAGCATGACTGTGACCCTGTGCACAAAGCGAGATCCATACAGAAATGGATTGTCAAGATCAGTATGGAAGATCTTCACTGGCCTGCACAGAGCCTTGACCTCAACCCCATCCAACACCTTTGGGATGAACTGGAGCGCAGACTGTGAGCCAGGCCTAATTGGCCAACATGGGCGATTCAAGCAGATGTCCACATACTTTTGGCCATGTAGTGTATGACTATAATAGATAAACAATAACCCATAGGTAATGATGAATGATTTTACACAAACAATGGTTTATTTGTAGCAGGTTGCAATAAATACCTGAGCTTGCCTTAACTCAACCAAGGCCTCAAGAAAATCAGGTGAAAGACAGAGGTACACAAAAAATCAAACTGACCTTTTCAAAGCTCTGTTTGCGGGTAGAGCATTTGTTCAGCCATAACATGGCGGCCTCGAACACCATCTCCTCTTTGGGCACATTGACATGGTCACTGGCAATGATCTCCGTCAGTTTGTCCACACACAGAGACAGGAACTCCTCCTGGGGGAGAGGACATAGCAAGAGAGTCAGAACATGACAAATTCACCAAATTGTAGATGAGAAACTACTGACTCTATTCCTATACTTTCTAAACTCATCTTTTCTCCTTGGAAGTGATCACTGATGGGTCTTGGTTTGACTGGTGATCAGTCAGTGTAGATTAACTTTGTACTTATTCAATGACATGCACATTACAGATTCAGTGTTTACCCAGCGCTTCTTAGTTGTTTTTTAACCTTTATTTCTCCAGGGAAAGTTGTCTGTTGACTATCCAGGGATTCAAACCAGTGACATTTCTGTCATAAGCTGGCTTCTGACATTAACAGTGTCAGGAATCCATTTTTTGTTTTTAAACATGTCAACATACCGACATCACTACTGACGGACAACCTTGACAATGTATGGCTCCATCAGTGTCTCACCTGCTGGTAAACACTGCTGAAGTGCTCGAGAATGTAGTCCATGCTGCGTTTCTCCAGCACCTTACAGGAGTGGGCCTCGGCAAAGCAGTGGATCCCCACACAGTTCATTTCATCCATCTGACGCTCCATGAAACAACAGCAGGCCTCTCGAACAGCCATAATGTCCAGCAGGTTAGCCGCTGCTAGCAGGGCCTAGAGCGAATTAAGCGGGGTTTTAGCACGGATGCTAATCAGGAAGGGTGACAATGAAGAAAGGCAAGGATGGCTGATATACTTCACCTGCACATTTGCTTTGGAGATGAAGACCTCTGATGTGTAGGCGTAGCTCACCAGCATGCCAATCATCTGAGGTTCAACTCCATTGATGGCAACCCGTTCCTGTCTGGACTCTATCAAGTCCGTGGAAAACATTGCCTGCAGAGGTTAGAAGAGGGGATGAAAGGACAGTTCATGGTTGTTTTGTGTGTTCATGGTTCTGCTATTTTTAACATGATTGTGTCACTTTAATGCACTGATTGCATAAGGCAATGCAGCACATAAACATGCATCCTGACTCCTTGTGCCTGTGAAAGCTAAAGCAGAATGGCATTGCACTGGCATAACAGATACAGATACATAACAGATCAATGCATGCTAATGTGGACAGCTGAGGATCTGTGTTTACCTGGAAGTAAGAGCTAAAGGAGGCAAGTACAATGCGGTGGCAGGGGAACTCCTGCCCCCCACAGCACAGGGTCACATCACAGAAGGCGTTGTTGAGCCGCAGGCTGTTCAGGCCCTGGAGCACGGTATTGGGGTGCCTCGCCTCCACGAACAGATAGTCCTCGTTGCCCAGACTCAGAGAAGCTGGAGGATCCGGAGCAGCAGCAGGAGCGGCGGTGGCTTCCTCCCGGAGTCGGAAGGTAGCGTTCAGAGTAGGCAAACCGGCGTTGACTGGAATAATTTCAGCCATATCTCACTCTGCTAGGCAAGTCTGCAAGGCGGGCAGAGGCGAACCGGTCAGATAGTTGTGACACTTTCACGTCAAATCTTCACTATACTCCCGTAGTATTATCGAAGAGAAATATAGCGTACAGTTTGACTAATGCCAACGAGTTAACGTTACATGAATGCAGGAATTATTAGGCAGCGCCACCACACCAGTCTAATAACTAGTAGCTAACAACCAGCCCTGATTTAGCAAACTCAGCAAACAGAATTGCCTTTGCGAGGGAGTCGCAGAAATGAAGAGGCTACACAGAAGAACAATACCTGACATTATCACAGCCAACCACAGTCCACTTTAGACTAATATCTAACGTTATTAACTAATGAGGCTTAACACAGATGTATCGCTCGGGTTTGGCGGCGCAGTGATAGCTGCTTTCTAACGATGGTCACTTCAGTCATGCAAATCTGTCGCTTCGCCAAAGTGCAGACGGTGCAGCGATAGGTTATAATAAACTGCTCGCATTTGTAACGGCGAAGTGTATTACCTGATAGACATAATCGTGTCAACTACACAGTGCAAATACACTCCCCACGTAAGTCTGGCGGCGAAAGCAAGAGCAGCTTTAAATGCCTCTCACCTTGAGCTCCTCCCATCTGTAACTCCTCCCGCCGCACGAGCCAAGAGGATTCACTTCTGCCTACTTCCTTTTTCGCTTAAACCCGACTGGGTTTAAGCGAACTTGTCAATGCGCTCCTGGACCTCCTTAGTTTAAAGGGTGATTGGGACCAACCTTGGACTTGTAATCTACACAAGGAAAAATGAGCAGCACTGAGACATCAAAAGCTCTAGGCTGTGTTCAATGTATTGGTCTATAGTAAGTTTTTTAATCAACATTATTCCTGTAAAGAACATAGAAACATTCAGAGGTGGGAAGTCATGTGAGAAGTATGATCAAGTCATCAAGTTTATTTCTAAACTGCATGTCAGCGAGCTAACAGCAGAATAAGGCTCCATTCATTTGAATGAGGCCACGAAAATAGCCTGAACACTTACATTGTAACATGTTCGTGAACAGATTCAACAACAGCTCCTGCTACTGTGATTTTCAACTGACTGTTGGTTCAATGTTTTAGAACATAATTTCACCAAATAGCATTTTTATTGATGAAAGAGAACATAGCGGAGGGATACCATTTAGGATAGATAGTTCCTGTTTGGGAGACCGGATCTGCTTTTATTCATATATACTAATTTTAGTGTAAACCAAGCATAGAAATGCAAAATGACAACAAACCAATTATTGCTTTGTTGTCTTAAAAGCGGGATCTGTTGTTGAATCTCTTCACAAACGTGTTAAATGTCAGTTTTCAGGCTATTTTCGTGGCTCATTCAAACGCTACAAACTCGTCCAGCTGCATCCGATTTTAGTGAGTAGTTTATATTCTGGTTTTCATGGTGGTCAAGTGCTGAATAACCCCCATGTTAAAACTAAGTGGAATATCACTAGAAGCAGTTGTTAGTTGTACAGATGCACAGTTATGTTCCATTTAAATACAGTCTAAAATTAATATTTATATATATATAGCCTATATTCACATTGAACTATACTGAAACACAAAAAATAATTCAGATAGCATTGCAGGTTTTGTTGCCATTCTATAGGTTACTCTATTCATTCTCCCATTGGAAGGATGGCTTTATAGCCTACTTTAAGTGGCCACCAGTTGGTTTTGCTGCACGTTCTCCATGAATGTGCAAGCAAGAGCAGGTGGCAGTGTTTCTTCTATTATGTTCTATTACATTCTGAATAATATATATATAGCCTAATTTTTAAAAGGCTTGTATTCGACTTTAATATTCTAATTTTTTCAGACAGTTGTAGTTGTCCCGGGTAGCGTACGAAGGTTCCCAGAGGCTGGTGAACTCTCTGTACCTTTAGTAGTCTTTGGTAGTAGTTTTAGCTTTCAGTAACCACAGATTAGACCACGGACACAGGATTAGAGACTCGACCAAGACTTTAGTAGGCAAGTTCAATAGTCGTTAACTGTATCCAATTTTTTTTTCCATCGCTTCGAAAGTGGAAAATCACCCATTGTTTCTGTTGTTCGTTGGTTAGCATTAACAACTCTTAACGTCCGCTTTGCCTCTCCGTGGCCTTCAAAGTAAAAGTCTTTCGTCTCTCGCCTGGAGCACGTGTAGGCCTATAGCAGTCGGCGATTCTCAGACTACAGCAGAGAAAATACATCTGAACTAAATTTACGTTCATTCTTCAATCAGCTAATCAAACTCTATGAGATTTCATCCTTTAATAGTTAGTGAAATGTAATAGATGGTAGGTGAGTAACTTTATAGTTTACAGCCCAAGCATGCACGAATGGAAGAAACTTTCCTCATCAAATAAATTATAACTTTAAGTATTGCATTTATTTGGAAGATGCAAGTCTTTATCGGCCTATAATAAAATACAAAGTCATAATACAATAATCAAAATATTATACCGACTGTGTTGAGGGATCGGGAGAGATCATCATCCACAGCTCAACAGGTGGCCAATCCGGGCTCCTGAATATTAGGCTACTATCGTGGCACACTGGCTGCATGTCAAATAATGAAAAGAGTTATCTAACAAACAACTACTGTCGCCCAAGCAGTAAGTGTACATAATAAAGCAGCAGACAAATTAGGCTAATTGTGAAATGGAAAATGAATAGAAAAACAGTAAATGTTGATTGTTGACTGTTGATTGACTACAAAGGCTGGTACAAGAACACCAGACACTAAGATGTACTGACAGTCACACTTGCAGCTGAAACAGCTCTGTTCCCTCAAACCCACTTCTGTCTACATCAGAAGCTCCATATGTACAGACTGTGGGCCAAGTGACTCCCCATCATTTGGAGGATGGGCTCAGGACTTTGGCACACTGTAAGCCTTTTAAATACCCACTGCTTTTTATGTTCATAACACACACACACACACAGACACACACACAAACACACACAAGAAATTAAAGCAAACCACCCTTTCAATAGAGGATAAATTCAATTAATTAATTAGAACACAATTATTTATTTGTCTTTTATGTTGTCAAATTAGAAAACATGCTTATAGTATCTTTAGGCTATGCAATAGCACAATAGAATCACCCAACATTTTCTTTTATCTATTTCTTTCCATTTTTGCATAGCCATAGAAAAACATCTTTTATATTGTGAAACAGCACTTGTTCTTTGTCTACATGATAATATTATGGATTTAACAAAGACTACCTGACCATGTTTCTACCACGTTTTTATTTTCCGCTAATAGGTTAAGCAGCAGCTGCATCTTTTCATGCAAAGCAGTTCTGAGATCCATCCAGATGTTTAATCACCTCATTTCCTAAGTGTCGTTTTCAGTGGTGACAGCCATTCTCCTGCCTATGTGAACCTGGCTTGTAGAGGCTGCTGCTGTTTGATAGGTCCTGTCACATGACATGCTGTCTACAATTACAACGTGGATCACAGAGAGTATAAATATAGCATTACACAATGTCAAGTATAATTACTTTCAAATATGGAAATAATTTTTGGATGGAAAACAAAATGTTTGCTGTATCATCTTTGTTTTGTGCCAAAAATCAAACTCTTGATTTTCTTTCCAAGGGATAGCAAAAAGTATTACTAATCAGTGTTACTATGTTTTCTGATCACAGGTAGCTGTCCTTCATGACGACAGGACCCTCCAGTGTGCTCTTCCTGCGGGCGGTAGCTTCCAGGATCTTCTTCCTGGGTCCTAGCTGGATGCGAATGCCTTTGAGGTCTTCGTCAGAGCAAAGCATGAGGGCTTCAAGGTCCAAATGCTCCCGGCTGAATGCCAGGGCAAATTCTGGCAAGGACATTGCAGACAAGAAGACATCCAAAGGAGAGGTTTCCTCATCATCGTCGTCATCGAATCCCAGTTCTTCCTGGTTCCAAGGCAGGTCCGCATCACCATCCCCCGCAGCGCCGGCATAATCTCCCTCTGTCTCAAACATCTCGTTCTGAACGAGGTAGCCGAGATTTTCATTGCTCGCACTAGGGATGTCTTCTGACTCGAGCCCCATCTTCTTCATGAACATCAGACCCCCAAGACCGGGCCGGTTAAATATAGACTGTTTGGTTTGGCCGGGTTCATCATTGTCATCATCATCATCATCATCATCTTCGAAGTCCTTATCCATCTCGTTCTCATCCTGCTCACTGAAGACGTCCGTGAGCTGTGTCTTGCCAGTCGTGCCGTTCTCCTGCTTGAAGAAGATGACATTCCCATCCCCTCCCACTCTCTGCAGTGTGCCTTTATCTTTCTTGCCAAACCTATTCTGGAGCGTGCCCTTAACCCTGGCTGTGAGTGAGCCAGATGTGTCCGAGGCAATGAGCTTGGAGAACTGCTCATTGATGCCGCTCATGGTGCCGCCGCTTGAGAACGACGATGCCACGCTGGCCTCCGAAACAGAGCCGCTGTTGCTTACTCCTCGGTACATCTTGTCCATCTTGCTCTGGTGTCTTTTCTTGACCTTCTCGCAGAGTTTCACCCGTCTCTCTGCATCCTTGCTGGCCTCCTTCTTTAGACTGGCCACCTTCTTGGGATTCTGGTTGGTCTGCTGTGCGGCGGCAGCATCTAGGAAGCGCACGCAGTCCATGCGGTCGCGTGAAGCGGCAACGTCCATGGCTGTGTGGAATTCATTGTCCAAGGCGAAAAGGTTGGCGCCAAAGTTGACCAGAAAGCTGAGGATATGCATGTGGCCGTTAGTGGCAGCGTGGTGCAGTGGTGTGTTCCCCCAGATGTCACTCCTGTTGGGGTCCCCTCTGTGTAACACACAAGAAAACACAGTTCAATAAGAGACTTAAAGTAATAACCCGCAACTTTTTCATATAAATACATTTCTGTCTATGTCTATTTTGCTACTCTCTATCTCCGACTGATACCATACAATAGCAATTCAACCTAACATGTTCTTGAAAGCTTTTACATTTGCTGTTCTAAACACTAGGTGTCAGGTAGGACTTTCCCAAGAAAGGTCCGAAGTGATTTTGAAGTGAGTTTTTAATTTACGGAAGCAGCCATAGTTTGGGAAATGCAGCGCAAAGCACCACAGCAATGAGTGCTTATCACCAAAGGTGTTACCAAGATCAAGAAAAACAAGAATCTCAAAGATGATCAATTTAGTTGAGTTTAGTTTGAGTACAAATTGCATATTAACAGAGAACCATTTTCTTTTAAAAGACAATGAAGCAATATGGGCTTTCAGTAACATTAAATTTGATGTAACAAAATGTTCATTCATAATGAATTAACAAAAAGGCCTTCACACAGACAGTATACTGGCAAAATATCAACCAAACATGGATAATTGGTAAGCTATTAAGATTTAAAGTCCTCCTGTGCCATGTCCCATCGTTACAGCAATAAAAGTCTTGATTGCGGTGCACAGCAACAGCTTGTCATAAATCCCAACCTGTAAGCTAATGGAAACACTTAGGTTGTTTATGGCCACGTAGGTGAGAAATGGGTTACAGGAGTCTAACTTCCCTCTAGATATCTTCCATATCTTCACTCAACCTCAGAGTGAAAGAAAGTTCAGTGCAAATGTTGTGCTGCATTGCAGCCTGTCTTTTGTCATGTTGACAGAGATGAAGGGGACGTGGGGGTGGGGATGGATAAAGGCTCTTTTGTTTTACAGAATGGCTTTGGCTGATTAAACATTTGGCTGAGCTCATGGGAGAGTGCAGTCTAAACAGTGGAGTATAGTTTTAGGTCCGCATAGTATGGTGGTGGACAACGTGAACACAGTTGTTGTCAAAGTCCATCTAGGATCCTATTGACTGATTCACAGTATGATATAATAAGTTATAAAACACATTACACCCTATCCATAAAATTCAGTGAACAATAATATTAACTTTTGCTCTTTGAGAACTATTTCTTTTTAACTAGCCTATTTATTTTGATTACAAGCAACACTGGAAGTAGTATTGTATATCTTGGAGTAGTTTTATCTTCCTTTATTGTAGGGAAGTTACACAATTATAAACTATTACAACAGAAATTGTATCAAAATATTTCTCTATGTCTAAGTGACACAATCTAACCAAACTGATAAGTGTGCATGCCAAATTTAGTATTCTTCATTTAAGATATCAAAATCTAAACATTTGAGTTAACAATAAGCCTATAAACTGCGATGGGATTAAACATAGGCGATATAGCGACGGCTGTTGGTGCTCACTCTCTGCTGCATATGAGTTGAAGAGCATCGATATGTCCGTGGAAAGCAGCCCATAAGGTGGGTGTCATCCCATCCTCATCCGGAGTGTTCAGGTCCTTCCTCGTGGCCTCCTTCAAGAGGTCCAAGTAGCCGTCAATCGCCGCTTTATGGTACCGAGACATCGTTTACCTCGTTGTAAATAATATTTAACACTACCATTCAGCATCAAATAGGGGAAAAATACAAAAATCTGCCAATACAAATTTGCCACTTTCTCTTTTCCCACTCGCGTCGGATGCACAGTGGAGACTGCAGACCCGAAGCAGAGAGCTGGGCGTCAACATATCTGCGGCACAAAGCTATAAAACAAAAGCAAAGTCCAGTTCACTCCTGTCAGTTGCCACATTGACTTACACGCCTTTCCTGCTTTTATCAGCGGCCTACGTGTGGGCCCAGCAGACCAGAATCCTCAGGTGTCTTTACTCACCTTAACCGGAGATTAGCTATATATATATATATATTTAAAAAAAAAAGCACTGTAATCGAAGTAAGCTCGAAGCTCTACCATACACACACCTAACCTCCCAAACTAAAAATCGATATAATATTTCTAAAGGGACTTATATGTCTGTGGTACCTAATTATGAGTTTATAATGACGTCGTCTTAGAAATCATTACTTAAAAGTTATTTTTAAAGACTTGATTCCATGTTAGGTTATGTCTTTTATCCGATTAGTTTTATTACTCTCTATTCTCTACCTGTTTTATGAGGAGTTATGATGTTTTCTTGATTCCTAAGGCACTTTGTAAATTCTAATGACTACTAATAAAGTTTCTTATTACAGTTTATTGTTATTTTCGTATTTCGTAGTATTTCGTTTGTCTCCTATATCGTAACCGTGTCATTTCTATAACATCCCAATATGGAATTATAGATTTGCTGTGATATTTAAAAGCCTATAGTAGCCTGAGTATCCTTCTAAAATGTATTAGCCTATCTGATTAGGCTACTATAGTTCTTTTTCGTAAGCAAGTTTAACAATAAAGAGTACTACAGAGGAAATAGGCTACTGGCAGTGGTGGAAAGTAACTAAGTGCATTTACTCAAGTACTGTACTTAAGTACAATTTAGAGGTACTTGTACTTTACTTGAGTATTTCCATTTCATGATACTTTACACTTCCACTCCACTACATTTCAGAGGGAAATTTTGTACTTTTTACTCCACTACATTTATTTGACAGCTTTAGTTACTAGTTACTTTGCAGATTTAGATAATTAATACAAATTATAAAACAACTAATAAATTATGATATATTTTTTTTATAGGTTAAGCTACCCAGCAGTATATAAAGTAATTAAAATGAGCTCCACCTTTACCAGCTGCAACATTAAAGTGATGAACACATTAATGCATCAATAATTATAGTCAAATAACATGATATATATGATTCTGAAATGGGCCATTCTGCATAATGACTACTTTTACTTTTGCTACTTTAAGTACATTTTGATGCTAATACTTTTGTACTTTGACTTAAGTAAGATTTTGAATGCAGGACTTTTACTTGTAACGTTTACACTGTGGTATTGCTACTTTTACTTAAGTCAAAGATCTGAATATTTCTTCCACCACTGGCTACTGGTAGGCTGTCTCTTTCCTAATCTTGGGGAGTTTCTGCCTCATTCTTGTTTCTACATGCTGTCTCTTCCCAGCTGACACTTTACGTTGTGATATTTTCTATTTCTGTTTTCTCTGGTATCACTATAATATTCCTATAATATCATAATATTATCCTCTCAGGACTTGTTGTGATATTTGTATAGCATCCTTCTACACATGTTTTTGAGTTCCAGTGCTATTTTTGTTCCTTTCATCCCGTTTTAACGCACGTCGTGGCAAAATAAAGGAAGCTGTTCGGTGAGCAAGATCAAACAACCTCTGTTTACAAGACACAATGATGGGCTTCTTCCTCATGAAGGCGCGTACATTTACAATCCATGCGCGCACCAAAATATGTCAAGTGCACAGATAGGCCATTTTGACACTACAAACTCCTTTACAGTAGATGGCGATGTGGCTTAGTATCTCATTCTCAACCCGGCTGAACCACCAATGAATGAGAACTGGGAGGAAACGCAAATCGGCAGATTCGGCATTAGACAACTGTCTGCATTGCATTTCTTGTCTCTCAGCGTGCCTTCTTCCTTGAAAACATCATGAAGTTGTAGATAGACGTTTGTCTAATCCATAACCAGCCCTGCAGCGAGAAAGACCCGACCGACCACTTTGTTTAGACCAGGTCGCTCTTCAGTTACTTTCCGGTGTTTGGCTCGGCCGGTCTGTCCGGGAGAAGCTGCAGAGATGTCCGACAACGGCGGCTCGGCTGTCGGCCTCCTGTCCTACGAGACGCTGGTTCATGCTCTGGCAGGTGCAGCGGTGAGCAGATGAAATGTCATCAACCCAATGTTAAATATCTGAGCTGTGTTTGTCTTGAACTTGGTCGTCTTGGCATATGAATTGTTTCATAAAAGGTGCAGGGAACTGACAGATTCTTACAGTTTTGAAATTTGCATGTTTGTCGTTGTCAGCTTCGTTAAGTAACATTGTATGCATTGGCCCTTAGGGGAGCGTGACAGCAATGAGCGTCTTCTTTCCTTTGGATACAGCCAGGATCAGACTACAGGGTGAGTTGAAGGTCTTGTCTGAATGGACACACACACACACACACCTGATAGCGGCACCGACCTCTAAACCTCAAGTAGCAAAGTTCATCATAGGCTGCAACTGTGTGAAGCACAACTCCAGTTTGAGTGTGATAAACAGCTGGCCTACTGGTCTGTCACTTGTTCAGAGCACCTGGCGTCACTGAGCAGTGATTCATATCTTCTTTAGATTCTTTAGATAGATCATTGAAAGGATGTGCCTTCCCAGTATTTTGTTTGTGGTGCTAAACCAAAGTCATATAAGTTGCAACGTTGAATACCCAAAGGTAAAAAGGTAGCACACACACAGATCTTCAGTTGATGCTAACGTTTCAGCCTAGTGGCCTTCATCAGAGCATGGAGGAAAATGAAAGTCATGTCATTTATATACAGAGTTCTTCTTTTGTTTTTGTTTCAGTGGATGAGAATCGGAAGTCCAAATCCACCCCCATCATCCTGTCTGAGATAGCAAAGGAAGAGGGCCTGTAAGTCTCACTGTGCCGTACTGTCACATAACCTGCTGGCTGCAGTAATTTCTCCCAGAGTTACGGCTCTTGTTTTGCGCAACTGTTCTGAAATCCAATCCCCTTAGTTTGATTTGAGCAACCGACTGAACCAGACATTCTTATGTGGCCTCAAACTGGGCTTACACTGCTGTTGCACCCATGGGACCAAAAGCACCTGATCAAACATTCCATCTCAATTGTAATTCCATACTTCACCATAACTACTGTCACCATAACTGGGTAGTTTTATGTTTATATTCCATCTCTCCACACTATTTCTGCATACTCATATTTCTCCCCTTCTCCCAGTCTGTCTCTATACAGAGGCTGGTTCCCAGTTATCTCCAGCCTCTGCGTCTCCAACTTTGTCTACTTCTACACCTTCAACACGCTGAAGAAGCTGGCAGCCGCTGGCCAGCACAAGTCCAGACCTGGCAAAGACCTGCTCATGGGGGTCATATCAGGTGAGCGCTCTCAAAACTAATCACTCTATATGTTATTAATGACCTGACAACACACGTCAAATGAAGACTACAGGTTTTGACTGAGAGACCTAAGGATGAAGGGTGCATTCAAGAGAGCTAATTATCTGTTCTTCCTTCAGGGGCAGTGAATGTGATCCTGACCACGCCCATGTGGGTGGTCAACACTCGCCTGAAGCTGCAGGGGGCAAAGTTCAGAAATGAAGACCTCCAGCAGACCCACTACAAGGGAATATTTGGTGTGTGTGTATGTGTGTCTGTCTTCAAACATGCTTCTCTTTGATGGCATGCCATTGTCAAACCCCACTATGTGTGTGCCTCCCCTGCCAGATGCCTTCTCCCAGATCATAGCCAACGAGGGGGTGGGCACCTTGTGGAACGGCACCCTGCCCTCTCTGGTCCTCGTCTTCAACCCGGCTGTGCAGTTCATGTTCTATGAGGCGATGAAGAGGAGGGCAAGCACAGGAGGGAGGAAGGTGAGGAGAAGACAGTGGCGTTACAATTCTACACCATCAAATCTGATCTATGAGCCTCGTGTGACTAGATTCATACAGTTAATTTATTTTGTTATTTCTTTTCTCTATCAGAAAGATGCAAATGCCCCAGCAGTAAAGTAATTGTGAGCTATGTAGTTTTGGCTCACTTTTAAACTCTAGCAAAACTATTTTTTTTTTTGTGACCAACTTTTTATTAGTTTTTCCACGCCATCCTCACAAGGTGGCATAAACATACAAATATACAAATTATACACACAAATACAAAAAAAAAGAAAAAGAAAAGGGGTACAAGGAGCCATCCCCTTGCCCACTCCGCCTCCCACACCCTTCCCCCCACCCCTCTTGCCGCTTCACAAATAGTATAGTGTTGCTTAACTGCAATCATATAAATTCATCTATTCATATTAATATAACATATCCTAATTGTACACAAAACTAGGCATGTACCCCTCACACTCGCCCTTCCTCGTATAAAAATATACACCTATCTACAATCATATTTTACATAAAAGATATCACCAGCAATGTATTTATTAACTGAAAACAAGCTTACTCCCATTGAAAGGGGGGAACTTTTGTAGGTTATAGTGTATGGCCTTATCCAACAACAATTGTTCTGGTGCTGTTAATTATTCATCACAAAATGTACCAGCCACTTTGACAGGTAACCTCCCTCATTCAGAGTCTGTTTGTAATCATATTTAGTGGGTTAAAGGGTAGAAGTGGCTGGTGAGTTCAGCAATCAATCAGCTACTGTGGCCAATGGAGAGAAAAGGTTAATATGCTGCCCCTGAAAGTTGGGTACATTTTGAATATGCATACATTTTGAATATGGCATTCTTGCAAGTGGTTTTCTTTTTTGAATTTGAGTGTGTGTTGAGATAAATAAAGCTCTTTTCAAGAATATTTGAAAGAAGATTTGAATATACGTTCGACAATGCTATTCTGAAAATCAGTGACAACACTAGACAGGTTTGTCAGCCTGTGGGTTAATACTTTTTGTCTTTCTGCAGATATCCTCAGCAGAGATCTTTCTCATTGGAGCCATTTCCAAGGCTGTTGCTACCACAGCGACATATCCCCTGCAGACGGTTCAGGCCATCCTAAGGGTAAACACTGTACTTTTGGACTTTATTTTCTAAGGGGCTACAATATTCTCAGCTTTTAACATCATATGTTACTCAAGTTTAGTCTGTAGTAAAGGATTTTGGGCAGGGATGTTACTTTTGATGCTTATCAAAAATATGGAAAAAGCTTGAAAGGCTTGAAACGTCAATGTGTTTCAGAGCAGATGAAGAAATTTGCACTTAAACGACTGATTGTACCACTGGGCTCCTCTTGTGTGAACGACATTCTTTACCTTAAAAACTGACCATATTAAATTCTAAATCTAGCCTCCTTTGTATGTTTACATTGTAGTGCAAATTTTACTGTGTACTTGATAAAACTAGTGAATCAGCAGTTTATGTGGCAACTTCGCCATGTGGGGCCAGAGAAGGCATGACAGTCTGAAACATATATTAATTTTCCTTCATTGGTGCTGATTGCTTCAGGAAAGCTTTATTTGCCCCCCCCCCGCCTCCCCCTCCACTTTTGTACAATAACAAATACTGTATATAATAGCTAGTGAGGAATATGGGATTCATTTTGATAGCATTTAAGACCAGTTCGTTAAGCTCGAGAGGAAAAAATAAATCCTCAACCTCCAGCCACTGTATGTAAAAATAGAGACAATGTATGGACAGACAAGTTAAACTACTAAACTCACTAAAAGTGAGCCATCTGTATTTTCACATACTGTGGCAAGAAGGTTTTGATGTTTTTTCGTGGAACCTCAGGAACTAAACAAGAAACACTAATGCCTTCTGAAATCATTTTGTAGAACAACATGCAGACATGAGTGGGGCAGAATACCTTCCAAAGGATCATATCATGATAATATAAATTCTTTATTGGCATTCACACTGAGTGAATGATCTTTCATATCTCAAGGCAATAACTTGCTGTCTGTTCTCTCACTAGTTTGGCCAGTACAAAGGTGATGGCAAGGGCGGTGTGTTAGGAAGCCTGCGGAACGTATTCCACCTGCTGATGGACAGAATCAAGTGAGTCTAACTACTAACACACACACACACACACACACACACACACACACACACACAACCACATGCACTTACACAATGAGCCCAATGAAACAGCAAAGATTTTATGATAGCTGCTCATTCATTTTTATCTGTTCTCTGTGTTACAGGAGGCACGGTCCTCTTGGCTTATACAAAGGCCTGGAGGCCAAGCTCCTACAGACGGTGCTGACAGCTGCCCTCATGTTTGTGGTGTATGAGAAGATCACTGCAGCCACCTTTAAAGTCATGGGCCTGAACAAGAAACTGAAGCACTGAGAACACACACCTACTTGAATGTAACATGCATTGGCGTTATTGGGCCCCGTCTCAGATCAGGGAGCAAGGCCGGCGCTGGGTAGCTACAGTGTGTCGGGAGGCTTTACTGTAGCCTGGCATTGATATATTAGGACAGGAATTGAGTCACATCAGTGTGCTGATGAAAGACTGGGATTGGTGACTTTAGGGCTACAGATTCCCATCCTCACCCATAACATGCACCATAACCAGAGGTGGGCTTCAGTCGTTGGCTTCTATCAAATAATACTCGCACCCCCCTCTCTCTCAGCCCCTAAGTGGTTCTGTTTATGCAGACTGGTCTTTTCTTGAATCTCTCTTGACATGGTTGTCAGTGATCTTATAAGAGCTGAATTTAGTAGGGTTTCTGTGTTTGAGAAAAGCAAATTAGTGGCTGGTCGCTTTGTACTCAATATTTTTGCTAACTGCAGGCACTTCACCTGAAGGAGTTATTAAGCTGAGAGTGTTTAACCCCCTGCTTCTGCCTGTCTGCTCTTCTGGAAACATTTAATGAAAGTAATTTGTTGATTGCACTACTGAAGTGGCACATATCTAAAAACATAGCCTGATGGAGGGCATCATTTCTCACCCTCTTGCACATATTACTGAGTACTGTATTTAAAGCTCTTATGTGGGCCAACTTCCCCTCCAGGAAGACCACTGTCATCACCTTTTAGAGAGATTCCTCATAGGCAGCTTGTAGCTTCTGATGTCCCAGCTGCCAGTGAAGTTTGGTGCCTTCACTTGAAAACAATCAAACTAATGCCATCTGTACTGTTGATAACAACATGATCAAAAGCTATCACTTGTATTTTTCTACAACAGAAGTTTGCTGCAAAGAATGACCAAAAGGGTTCCCTACCCATCTCCCACCTCTTTGTGGCAAGTATTGTCTTGATCTAAGCTACTGGACCATTCTGTTTTAACTTTGAATTTAACTGAAGTGTAACTCCTTAACTCCTTGGTTTACTGTAAGACATTAACCTCATGAAATATCTGCAGATAAATGTTTTAACATGTTTACTTAAGATGTCAGTATTACATGCAAATTATGTCGTCTACAGCTGCAACAAGTAAAGATGTTTTGTTGACACACTGACGGATACAGAAATGAAAACTGGTTAGAGGGTCTGTTGTAAAAGACCATTACATTCTTTAATAAAAAAAAGTTGGGAGAAAGTGTAGAACTCCCAATTCACATTTGTGGATATAGATTGTAAAATCTGAAACAACTTTTCCACTTCATAAATGTAATGTTTGGATTTTAACAATTAATATGAAATTACAATTAATTTATATGAAATTACAATTAATTTAATATAAATGGGTAATTTGGGTGAGGGATTTAAGTACACAGGAGCATCTTACATTGAGAGTAAACAAAGTAATAAGCATTAGAGTACATAAACTTGGTGCTGAGCGCCTCTAAACTAAAAAACTGTACTATCGGCAACTGAAGTTTGTGCTCCACCACTGCAATGACTGTTGAAGCTGTAAACTACCCATGATGCACTGAATTATCTGTCTGTGGCCTTCATGATTTTATCGGTCAGTAGGTTCATCCACACTCTTATTAGTTGGCTTGCAAGTGTGTCACATGTCCATCTCTGTGATTTTGTTAGCGGTGTAAAGTCGGGGCTTAGACTAGCTGTAAGACTGTTCGGTGGTCACTATGTTCTCACTCTGATATGGTGAATGGAATTTTGGATGTTGATTCACTCAGTTTGCTGCTGTTGCACAAACTGATTGTTTTACCTGGTAACTGGGGGATTATTCAGTAAGATGTGACTTCTAATCACTATGAATGGGACTTAAAGAGGTGCTAGTCTCAGTAGTACTTTTTCACATCACATTTGAGAGGTCACAACCTATTGAGTGTTCGTAGGATTAATGAGTGTGTTCTTCACTTTAATTTCCAATACCTCTTTCAACAGAAGCCTGGTTTATTTAGCAAAATCAATATCATTGCATTGTGTTGTCTTAACAGTTTACATGAAAATATTTAAACTGCTGATGCAATACTTACTTGAAGTCATATGCATAATTTACAGGACATTACTTTTTGTGTAACATTTTCTAATTTCTTTAAATGAACATACAACTCTTTTTGGGATGGTAACTTATTGTTATAACCTGGGAATAATAAAAATTTGAAACAAAATTGATATCATGCCGTTATTACTGTAGAATTTAAAATCATCACATGCCAGAAAAACAAACAAACATTCTATTCTTACTACTAAACAAATAATATAAATCCCTCCTCAATATCCTGGAGTAGTGGGTGATCAATGGCATCAAATGTATCCACTCAGCTATTCTCAGAGGTTGACACAAATTGAACCAAGAAAAATGTGATATATACATCAAATACCAAAGTATTTTGGCATAGAAACCTCCATTGGAGGTCCATACTAACAGAAGTCCCGGTTGACCTGGGGCCTGTCTCACGAAGCCAGCTTAGCTCTGGGCTTAACCCTGACTTTTCATTCTCATGAAGGTGGCTCCCCTTTAACTGGGGTCAATCACCACGGTAACACATGCTGCACATCAACAGGACTTCTGGAGCTCCCCAAGGTTAAATCTTTTATTCAGCCTTTACATGCTCCTGTTAAGCAAAATTATGCAAAATAACTAAACTGCTTACCATAAATATGCGGATGACACCCAAATTTTCACAGCTCTTTCACCAAGTGACTACGGCCCATTAGATTTGCTGCTTCAGTACATTAAACAAATCAATGACTGGATGTGCCTGAATTTCCTGTAACTAAAGACAGGCTGAAAGTTAGTGCTGACCTTGAATCTCTCCCTTTGCACAAAATGCAAAACCAGAAATTTTGGTGTAGTTGTGGATTCAGATCTAAATTTTAATTGTTTTGTGAAGCAAGCCAACGCAAAAATAACCCGACGTTGTTGGACTCGCTTCGTGAGACAGGCCCCAGGTCAGTTCAGTTCAGTTCTTTTATTGAATCCCAAAGGGCAACTGATCTGCAGGCAGGTATAAAAACAGAAAGTACGTGTGGTGTGCAATAATAGTAGAGTTTATAGCAGGTCTTGGTTGTAGAATCAGAAGTGTTGGTGTTATCGGTGGTGTGAGTCTTTACTACTGGCACTGGTCATCTCCTCTACATACCAATGTGGCAGGAAGGAATACTGGGAGTCTCTGTGGACAGAGTAGGTCACGTCTCTTTGGGGCTCCCAGGAGAACAGGTGCACTACACTGGAGGGGAAACAATAACCGTTCAATGACAACGTGGAGCAGTTTACTGCTGTACAGTGTACTTCAACCATTTATTTAGCTTAAAAAAAGGTTAACAGCACAGTCTGTATCATTGTGACTCACCTAGGATTGTCTTCCCTAACCACTCCCTTCACAAAAGACAGGAAATCACAGCAGAAGTTCATACAGACTGTTGGCTTCCAGCAGTTGTATTCATTCTATCCGGGACAAGACAGATAGGGTGCAAATATTTTGTATTAATCATGTGATATTAGCTTTACTCATGACCAGTTACTTATACCAGTAAAAATAGTTGTTGTCAAAAGACACTTCCCCACACTAAGACAAATACAATTTTCATTTATTGCGAAGCTTTTGGTGGGCTGGCGTTCTGATTCATCAGAGCAAACAATTGCATCATACCTTGATGAGATGTGATATCTTGGAGATGTGAAAAGTCTCCAGAGCGACAACCACTCCCTCATGATCCCGGAAACCTGCTACAACACGAGGCACCCCAGGGAGAAAAGACTGGGCCCACCACTTAAGCAGTTTGAACCTGAGAAACACCCAAACAAGGAAAATGCATTTTGAAACACAGAGCAGAAAAAAAAAACTGCCAACCAGCAGCATGAGATGAAAATGTTTCTGATTCGATTATGTTATTTACTGTTTCATCAAACACTTCTACCTGTGGAAGTTACTGCGCTGCTTGGGGGTGCAGATCTCCGCTGAGGTCTTCAGTTCGACGTAGCAGGCAGGAGGAGCTGGAGCCTTGGGATCTTTATCCCGGCAGTCCACCTCACCGGAGAACAGCAGTCTGTGATCTGCGAGCCGAGTCTGGACCACAGTGCAGAAGGCCTCGTTAGTGTTAACCACTCCACTTGGGTCAGGGAAACTGTGGATGTTATCTATTGGGACGGACAAAGGTGATTTATTATCATCCAAGCATATGCTTATCACTTAGTATGATCCCATTGCATACTTTGGGTGTCTGGTTAATATATTATCACATTGCCTGTCAGACTGATATAAATAAATGTACTACCTCTTTTTCTTGTGGGAACAAATGCTTGTGAAACTTCCCAGCCAAGCTGAGGTAATATGACGTTTAAACACTATGATGATTGATCAGTAATCAGGGTTTGTAAGAAGACAATGCAAACCATTATTACTGATTGTATATGCCTTCATACCTGTGCATGTGTACTGCTCAAACTTGTATCCCCAATACATCATCTCTTCATGCTTCTCAGAGCGATTCTCCCTGTCCCTGCGAGCGGCCTCCGTTTCCACTTCACTGATGTACAGCGTGCCTCTGAACCTGGTGACCGCCAGCAGCCAGCCCTCCCGTGTCTCATAGGGAGTGGTCAGCAGTTTGGTGAGATGGCCCCGCCACGTCACAAAGTCCACATCTAATGCACTGGGGAAGAGCAGAGGCTGATCAAAGAATACATGTCCAATGGACAACGCAGTTCTGGCTATAAACCAGCCTTTCACCCAATGTATGCTGGGATAGACCCTGTATTTTAGCGTGTGACAATGAATGAATTAATCAATCTTAAGACTGGTGACACTTACCATGCGGATGAGTCTGTGGTCACCCTTGGCTGAAGCTTAGATCTGTTGGCCAGGACCCACCGCAGGATGTGGTCCAGCTTCTCCTTCACCCCGTCATCTCTCTTTATGAAGCGGTCCTTGTATCCATCCCTTAGGTCAAAATTGGGTTTCCTGTCAGGTTCCACAAAGTATCTCATCTGCCTCCTGTCATTGAAGAATCTACGTTCAGAGTCCAGGGAAAAACTTCCTACTTCAACGGGCTGTTTGTATAGAGGAAAGTCTCTTTCGTACAGCTGCCTTCTGGTGCTCAAAGCCTGGGAGGTAAGGGAGGATTGTCCAGGAGCTGGACCAGCTTGGTGTTGGCGGTGGTTTGGCCCGAAGCGTTTACACTCAAAGTGATCCCTGCTGTCATCTCTCTGTCTTTTGTATGCCGACTGGTGGTCGTGGCGGCTGGAGTTGGGATACTGGGGTCTGTGGTGGCGTTGGTCCATTGCTACCTACAGGGAAAAGGAGCAGTGAGTGACAAACTGACTGATGACAATAAAATTATTCGGATCTTTTTGAGTAGTCTGTAGGGCAGCACCCTATGTTTTCGACCTGCCGTTTACATCGTCACTTATGAGATCAGTGAAGTGCCAGTACTACGACTACCCCTAGCCTTTGTTAGTGAATGAACACAAATTCATGAAACTGGTTGTTTCTTTAGTTTCGGAATGGGATCAAATTAACTAGCTACAATACACCCTTCTTTAATAACCAGTTGCACACAGTAATGCTGCAGGTTTTCGGGTGAATTTGTCAAAATTAAACTAACGTTAGCTTATTTCACCAGGAATGCGATACTTAGCCAGCTAGCTAGCTTAATTTAACGGTAACTAAGCATCTGCTGTAGAAATAAAAACACTGGCTATTAAAGCACTGGGCGGATTCAAAGCAAGCTCGTCACTTTGTAACTTTAGCTAAGAGTTTACCTTTGATACTGCTGAACATTAAAATTACATCTTAAACTGGTGAAGTAAGCTGCTACCCGTGTGTAGCCCGTCGCAGTAAAAAATAGGACTTCCGGCCAAAAAATTCCCAAATAAAACCTTGTTTACGAGCATGTGTTGCAACGTAGTTTTCGAATAACACAAAGACGTGAAGTGAGAATAAACAAAACAGCTAGCTAATGCAAGCTAGCTAACAGCGAACACTTCCGTATATGCAGGGTCTTATCCAGGCCACTAGGCGGCAGTGCTAACCGAGCCGTTTCCTGCTAACAGTGACAGCGTAGAAGAAGATCTTTGAGTCGTTGGGTTGTTTGAACTCAGTGTTGTGTTGGACAAAACTAAAGCAATGATAATACCAATACTACCTCTATAAATACCAGGTAAGTGTTTATCTGAGTGACATGATGTACAAGCCAAGTAGCTTTGTTAGCTGGCTAAGTTTATGTTAGCGGAGACAACTGACAGAAAGCCAAATGAGTGAACCGACTTGGTTAGCAAAAGCTAGAGTGCTAAAAGTGGGTCCAGTGGGTCTCTGACAAAAGGAGGATTAGTTTAAGCTCACTGCTATTTCATTCACTAGAAGTTTGCACAAGATTAACAATGAGTTTTACGATCAGATGTTTCATTTCTCCTCACCCAAAGAAAAAGCTCAAATGGGTTTAGCTGGGACAAAACCTTTATCGAATGGGGTCTGTGGATCTCAAGTGTATCGATCTGGGGTGCTTGGCGTGAAAACGTGTAGCTGACAGGGTTAATAGGTGGCAGGGTTTTGTATGTCTGTCATTTGGAGGTCCAGTCTGCAAGTCGTGATAATGCTGTCATACATTTTTTCCAGATATGAACAGGAAACGGGGTCTGATTTCAGACACTTTCAAAGTGAAGAAAAGAAGAATTGGTGCAGAGAAGTTCGGAGCTAGCAGTAATGGAGAAGGTAGGTATGGCTATTGAATTGGTGATTACAGTGTTTACATTTATTGAAAGACAAAACATTCACCTACATCCATTTCTTAATCTAGAAGGACCGACTGACATCAAGTCCACCCTGCAGTATCTCATGACACTGTTCCCCCGAAAGCTCTTCAATGACACCCTGCCTCAAATTGTGCTGAAGCACCAACTCTATAGCATACACAATGACAAGACTATGGTGGACAGGCAGCTGGTAAGATGCTGCTCCTATGTTCCTATTTGTCTATTTCTCTTCAGTGAAATTTGAAAACCCAACACTCTTCTCTCCTTGCTGTCCACAGAGTGAACTACGGGAACAAGGAGAGCTGTTGATGTTCCAGCTAGGCTTTGACTCAGAAGCTTTTGGGCTGGTTTTCACTTCGGACTACAAGGCCAAAGTGTTGGCAGGAGAGGAGGGCAGAGTGACTCAAGAGACAGTGGAGAAGTTTTTGGAGAAAGTGTTGTCTTCTTGTACTGATCTGAGCTTCAGCAAAGACAAGATGCTCAAGGAGTTCCTCTTCACAGACTCTGAGATAACGTATGAAAGAACCAAAGTCTTCACTTTCTTTTGTTTTTGACCCTTTCTTTATGAAATAATAGAATAACTGCAGTTTCCTTCCAAAATGACATATTCCTTTTTTTGAAAAGTATTAACACTTACTCTCAGATAAGATTGCTGGCATGAAAGTAAAACATTAGTATTAAAATTATGAGTCATCTTAAGGCAATTGTATGCAAAATACTTGAAAAATGCTTTTGAAATATTGACTGCATGGCTTGCAGGTAGCAATCTTTTGCAAAATGAATATAAAGAATTTTAGAATTTAACCCTCCAACTACTCTTCATACTGATGTCAGTGCAAACACGCTTAATGGGCTTCAATATCTTAATCAAGTGCCAAGTGTCTTTTGTACTTTCACAGTGTCTGAAAGTCTGTATGTTTGATACCCTCATACTTGTCCATGTGCATAAATTAGCACTTACTTTTACTTACTATTTTCCCACCACCTAGGCAACTGGTGAAGTCAGGGGTCCTGACTGTGAGGGACGCAGGCAGCTGGTGGTTCTCCATTCCCAACTCTGGTAGATATACCAAGTACTTCATACAAGGTGGGTATAATGAACAACAGACTACTGGAGAGAGTCTGAAAAACACTTTGCCTTAAAGGTGTCCCACAGCTTCATTTCTCTCATTCCTCGAGGTCATTGGCAGTGTCTTGCTAATTGAAGGCTTGTTTGTTTTCCAACCCTGTCCCCCTTTTCCCCCGTTAGGTCGTAAAGCAGTGCTTGGCATGGTCAAGAAGTCCAAATATAGTGAAGTCTTAAAAGCAGAGCTAGAGGAGAGGCGAACAAACTCGCAAGTCAAATTCCAGATGAAGTATCACATCCATGACATTGTTGGTGCAGAGCTGGTGGAGAGGTAAGACCTGTTGAATATGAGTTGCATGCAATCGATTCTGAAAATTGGGGATTTATTAATCAGGATTCAACATTCAGATTTTTTTCTATTTAGTCAGTAGGTCAGAGTTCTACTTGCCCCGAGTATATTTTCATTGGCCCATCAGGCAGAAATTAAGGGCATTGAGCATGTTAACAGTAATTACGATGCCTTAAGAAAAATGAACCAGCTTGATCAGCCTTGCTCAGAAATTGATGAAAATGGTACAAAACTTTGGGGGACTGATTAATCACTTTCAGTCAAAGGAAGTTGTTGCTTCCACAAGAAAAGAAGCGGCTGTGGCATCCAATTTGATCGGTCAGAAAAAGGAGAGTGGGACGGTGGTAGAGCAGAGAGGCAAAAAATATGCCAATCGCTAGCGGAAAATGGTAACGCTAGAAACATTTTATTGACCAGTCAATTGGCCCTTTTCGAACCCTATATGTTATGTAAGTATGACAACACCTAATCTTAATGTATGTACTATACTAAGTATTTTGTTTTCTCTCTAGCATACCTACAACTTCAGGGACACTGCTGCGGTTTGTTGATTCCTGAACCAAGACTGACTTTGATGAAACATCAAAGACCTTAAGAGCCACTGAAAATGTTAAAGGCATACGGTGTACAAAAAGACTGTGATAAGCTTTTGTATTTATATTTCAAGTGAATGAATTTACTTTTTGGAATTCCTTCTTTGCCAACTTTATTATAAAACCTTGTGGGTTTATGAATTGCTAATACTGTTAATATGACCTTGTCAGGTTTTCAGAGTTATGTTTAATAAAGCTGATTTGAGATGGTTGCCGTTGCCTCAATTGCATGTTCTGTACCACCAGTTTCATGAATCTTCCCAGTGTTTGGATTACTGTTGTTGTACGGTTACATCTATGAAAATATAGAAATGGGTCCACATTGTGCAAGAAAAAGGGCAAAATTCAGTTGGTTTTATTGGAATTTATTGGCTTTTTCAAAAAGTGACAATAGCTTTATCCATAAAACTAAAGGGTCACAACATTGGCTTGAATTGGAGCACAGCTTGATGTCCGAATACAATACAGATGAGCAACATCATGTACTTTACCCCTGATCTAGTAGTTCAAATACATCTGTAAATATGCAAAAAAATATAACTGTAGCAATTCTACTCTTAGTTTTCAGTATATGTTGCACATACATGCTATCAGCATTAATTACAAAAAGCTAGGCTTGTAGGGAGATTAAGGTAGCGTTAACTGTAGGAGGTAATAAACAAAGGATATTCATAGTGTTAGTCTTACAATACAGTGAGTGAAGTGTAACTTCTGTGAAGAAAAAGAATGATACAAAATAGTCAATCACATGATTATAACAAAAGGATGAGTATGCTGTATACTACATCATAACCGACAGTAGCTTTGTTACTGTTATTACTTAGCAGGTATAAATGCTCTTCTTAGTGACATTGCTTAGCCAGTAGTGATGCTATTAAAATCAAGTGTGCTACTCACAACGAAAGAATGTGCTGCACAAAGGTTTCTGATAAATGCCCATAGACCATTAAAGGTGCTCTTGTTCCCCACCACCCAAATATTTGTAACACCTAAACAGTCCTAATCCAATATCTAATATGAAGTGTTCAGCTTTGCACTCTACTATACAGTTGAGACAACTCTGGGGACATGATGCAAAAAGAAAGAAGAATACCATACTCTTGACAGGTCCAATGGGAGCCAAACACATGAAATACTGGATCATTGTGATTTTTCAGGGATTAATAGCATTGTTGGCATCAGCAGACCTATTCCCAGCCTTAATTTTCAGTATTAACAACATGACAACTGAATTATGTCTCAGCCTGGGTCTCATTCACTTCACATAAGTGAATGAACATGAATCCTTGTGCTAGACTGGAAGCTAATGAGCACTACTGGTATAAAGATTATAGTACATGAACAGTAATTTGAGGCAAAAAGAACTTCACAGATGTTTCCTTCAAGTTCCCCGTTAACAAAGCGATTACTCAAGTGACCGCCCTCACAAATTGTAAATGAAATCAATAAAATGCCATCAGTCGTGTAGCTGAACCCTTATCTGCAGTGCACAACGGCAAATTGTTAGCTGTATTCGATAGGTGTTAAGGATTGAGACAACAACAAAGGTTTTCTTGTCAGCTGAAATACAGCATCTGATATCTGCAGAATGTATTTGGCAATATTTCTTCCACTCAGAATAAACCACCAAGACTGTAAACATACAAGATGGACTACCAGTGGAAGAACAAATTGAAAACATTCCACGGTCCATTTTACAAAACTTCCCATCCATTTTAGAAGGCCTCAGGAATTTAATCATTTTGTAGTCAGTCTTGTCTATATGTATGTAGTGGATGTTAGGAAAAAAAAAACTAGGGTCTACCATCATCAGAACCCTTCTCCTAGATCTGACGGCGCGTCAAATGTTTCATAGGAAATCTTGGTATAACTACAGTAGCTACACTGTTACGGAAGGAAAGAGTCTGAAGTACATTGCTTTAGTGTGTGTGTTTGTGTGTTTCTCCTGTTGTCTTTTCCCACCCTCACCACTAGCGGTCATGTTCCCCCATATCCTTTCCAGTGAAGTCTTAGAGGAGGGAGCACCTCTTCTTCCTCTTCTTGACGGGTGGGGGGCAGAGGACAGCCCGGATGGCCTCGTCGAACACAGTTTTAAGGCCACGCTGAGTCAGGGCTGAGCACTCCAGGTACTTGACTGAACCTGAGGGAACAGGACACAGAAACCACCAGTTAAGAAAATAATTCTCAATTCTCATGGCCTCTACTATGCCCGACACAAATACAGAATTCCATAAAAACTTCTTAATTTGGAAAAGTACTGATACCAATCTCTTTGGCCATGGCCAGGCCCTGGGGATAGGTGATGGGAGCGAGTTTCTTCTCCTTCAGCTTCTCAATGGTGTCCTTGTCATCTCTCAGATCCAGCTTGGTGCCCACAAGGATGATAGGAGTGTTGGGACAATGGTGTCTCACCTCAGGGTACCACTGCACAGAGACCACAACAGTGACGAGTTCAGCAGGGGGGAATTTACCAAGCCTGTTTGTGTTATGTTATCTTTATAAAAGATACCCAATAACAACTTTGACCAATACTAATGAATTCAGCACTAGTGAGCAGATGGGCATGAAGTAATAACAATGCATTGAGTGTTTATTCCCACATGAGAGAGTATCAACACAGGCTTGGCATAGAACACAATTGCTACAATCAAAGGGTGGATGACACAGCGATCCTGGGCACTTTTCATTAATCGATGTATATCTGGTGGGCAAGCAGACTACATTCCATCTAAGGTTATGGTGGAAAATAAATATAACAAAGCACAGACAAAAACAATCTTTAAGATGAAATTTTAAAGAATGTTTAATGTGATAAGAAATGTATTCAGCTTGTTGATTAGGTACCAATAATACACAAGAGTATATGGTTGAAAATTAAAAGTTTTAGTCATTCTTATGGAAAAACTATATCCAAGTTGTGGCGGAAGACTAATCAATTTGTTTAAATATATAAACGTTTGTGCATCGTGGCCATGAGTGTGCGGCTTCTACACCGGTTGTGTGTCCTCTCCTCCTTTGACTTTCAGGAAGACTAATCAATATCAGACTGTGAGATGCCTCTTATCATCCTCTGCCCTGACACTGGTCTACTTAGACGCCTCATAGTCTTCATCTCTGACCAAACAGGCACTGCAGCGACTCACCTTGGCACGGACGTTTTCAAACGAGGCAGGACTCACAAGTGAAAAACAGATGAGGAACACATCCTGGTGAGAAAGACATATCACAATCAGAGTCCATAGCAATCACTTCCTTTTCGGAACAGTACAAAAGACAAAATGACTGTGTTTATGTCACACAAAGGTGTGGCGTTTTCTTTCTTGTAGCATCCTCACTCTTAACACAAATCCCAGACATTCCCAAATGGGTTATGCAAAGGCACTTCAAACATCAAAATATACTTCATGGCAAATACCACACATCAAAGAGAAGTATAATAGGTGCAATATGATACGGCAATGACTGTTATTGTACCGTCTGTGGATAGGAAAGTGGGCGGAGTCTATCATAGTCTTCTTGTCCTGCCGTATCCCAAAGGCCCAGGTTCACTGGCTTCCCATCCACCATCACATTGGCAGAGTAGTTGTCGAACCTGAGAAAAGAGTAAATAAGAGGATGAATTCAGCCTATCGCAGTTTATGTGAAAAGATAAAATATTCCTTTAGACGGTCAGATAGTCATGTTATTAACAAACACACAATTTCAAGTCTTGAAGTGTAAAATTTCAATTTCAGTTCTTAATTAATTTGATTTGTTGTTTTGTCTAACCGTTATTGTCTCTTGAGAATGACTCATATAGCCACTTGAAATCTGGCTCTGCATGATAAAAATCTTGGTAAGTCAGTTGCTAAGACAGTCCATGCCACAGAGAGTGATACCGATCAACATGGCTACCTCAACTGGCGCATAATCAGATAAGGTGCAGGCTTTCCTCATGACTTCCCAAATCACTCATTTCTCAACTGGTTTCTCTGGGCTGAGTTCCATTGCCCGCCAGAGACAGTAACCTGATCTGCCATCTACCCAATTTCCATCTAAAAAGCAATTAAAGAGTGACTATAGGCCACTACCTTTTCTATGTATTAATAGTATGGCAAACAATGGGACTGAAAGAAGGGTGGAGTTGAACTGTGTGATGCTCGTGAGCTTTTAGTCTTGGGAGGTTCCCACTTTGTGCCCCCCCTCCCCACCCCCCAAGGCTGAAGTGATACTCACACTGTGGGGATGTACTCTCCAGGAAAGGCATTGGTGGTGTAGCTGATGAGCAGGCATGTCTTACCCACAGCTCTGCATGGGGGAAGGAAAGAACAATGATGTCAGTCGTTTATGATTGTATCCCTCAAAGACTAATGTGCATAATGATTCTGGGTCTGAATTCATAAAGTGTTCCTGTTTAGGACAACTGATCCAGGGTCCCTTCAAGCAGCTCATCCATTACAATCTGAAAGACACTCCTACTCTGAAAAAGATAAGTGGGCCTGGCCCTCTTACCTTTAACTTGGAGAAAAGCATACATAGAGTAGGTTGAGTGATCATTTTCTCAAGATATGCAAACATAACATTACGTCACTGACAACATCACTACTCTATGGTTGTATTATTCAAACCTGAAGAAGTACCCTACAACAATTTTGTGTGCTTATACAATTAATATAAAACCAATCCACAAAAAGGATTCCCTTTGTCAAGAGGCAAAGTAAAAATTCAATTTAACACAGACACAGGCCCATCAATGACTCTCCTGCTGTGGTATCCACCACACCCAGTACAAGAAGTTGAATACTATGAGCGTATGTAACCTCCCACATATTACAAGCAGGACCATCTGAACTCATTCTTGACCCCGTGTTCAGTGAAATTATTTACTGCCACAGACTTCTGCCCAAATTTTCAAAAAGCTGAGAACAGATCGAACGGGCAAAATGACACTGCATAACAACACCGCTGACTTAACAGACACAAACAAGGAGCTTAACCTTGCACATTTCTCAGCAGTAGACCAACTACTGGCAAACATGGATTTATACTATCTGGTTGGCTAACAGTGATAGGGTAAGTATGTCCACTTATGTCTCATTCACACGTCCCAGGCGCGAGGAAAAAGATTTAACTGGGTTAATAGAGAGATTAGCCAACAACATGCCTCTCAATACATTCTGCCTAATATTCGTTTGAAGCATATATCCGAAAAATAACTATCAGAATAACTGACATACTATTTGGCGATGTTTTCATGTGATTTATGGCGACTAATTTGGCTAGCTATGACTTTACGTTAACACAAATAGTTGTGTGTAACATTCTCAAAATATCATCCACGAAATGTAAACAGGTAGTTAACGTTAGCTAGCTAACTTTCTCCCATTTGGAAAAAAAATCTGAAACGAAATGCATGATTTTCTGCTAAACACGGCTAATTATACAGATTGGAGGCACAAATCACTGGCCAGTTCGAGTAACTTACCCGTCCCCAACAACGACACACTTTATGGCCTGCATTGCGCCGTAGCTAGAAGAATGTCGTCTGTGGCCGCTAAGTTAGCTTGGAAGCCAGCTAACGTTAGCTCACAACTCTTTTCTTTGTCCGAACTTGCTCGCTGGAGAAATGTCCCAACAGCGTCTTACAGGCTGCCGTTTATGCTACAGCGGGGTTCCCTGGATATGGAACGACTTGTCGAAAACTTACAATAACTTATCTACCACTTTTACATAAGTTTACTTGGAAATTCCCTCACAACATTCCCATGCTTTCGTGAGCTGATCTGGAGGCTATGGAGCAAAACAGCGGCCACCACCCCTGAGAAAAAAAACTGGAGCTACACCACCACCAGATGCTGCATCCGGTGCTCTAGCTAGCTGGCTAGAATAGCTACGCCCACACAAACTTTGACGATTATAAAGGTGTCCAAAACAAACAGCAAGCTATCTGCCACGCCGCTTTTGCTGGTATGCAGGGGATGCCATTAGACTGTGAAGTTATGGCTCCGGGATTATTTTGATATGAGAACTATAATTTAGTTAGCTAAAACAAATATCATTCTAAAGCGAGAAAGACGGACTCTTTTGAGTGTAACACAGGTTCAGGACATTACGTCACGTCGACGATTCTTCCAACATCCGTGTGTCACAGTGTTATAAATCCTCCCAATGACCATAACGGGAGAAGCTCTGTCGGGGTGGAGTAGCTGCTGCCAAGCCAACTAGCCAAGGCGAAGAACGGAGCTCGGTTTTAGTCAATGATATAAATATGCACTGTCACATATCATTCACCACGTTGCTAGTTGGTTAGCCTTAGTAACACAGTAGTAGCGTTAGTAACCGCCACGACAGACTTCGTCTTATGGCGGGTCTGTCATATTTAGTGTTGCGATTTTCGGGGTCCGCTGGTCGGACTTACGGAGTGTTTTCCAAAGGCTTGACGAGGACTTTGTTGATATTTTTTGATCTCGCATGGCGACTGCGAATCAGATTTCCATATATCTACCTCATCGCGTCGATGATGTTCAACGTGAGATTACAGGTAATTTAGCAAACACTCATCTAGCCTAATGTTGTTTAACATATAACCCATTTCCTACCCTCCCGCAGACACGAGTAAATTAAGCCGGACAACTAATGTTAGCTTGCTAATGTTAACAAGGCAACAGCTGATGGGCAAGGCCGGACTAGGAAGAGGCTGCTGCTGATGATGGCTCAGTGTTAGCTGTAGTTCATGTGCTGTCTGAGGTGATGGCAGTGTGACTGCTGTGCTGTCTGGTCGATGAATGACACGACATCTAGCTGCTTTTTTTTTTTTGCAAGGAAATATTTTGTTGTAAGGGAGCAGAAGAATAACGTCAACTTGACTAACTTTAGCGATTTAAAGTTAGATTAAAATCACACCTTTACAGATAGTAGCGTACTAACATTGTGTGCGTTAAGATCTGCCATGAAGACATGCCTGGCTTATTTTCATGCATATCTTTATTTGGGATTTGCCTAGATAATTATCTTACCCACTCACTCGTTGGCTGCATTGTGTTTTTCAGCCTGACAACCATGTGCTCTTTGTATATTCACAGGTCCATATTGAAATCCACTGAGTCTACAATGCCTGCATTTGGACTCAAGACCTCTATGTGCTATTGTGAGCCTTGTCATTTTGCAGCCCTCTAAAAACAACCAGCTGACACCACACAGAAATGTGGAGGAAGAGGATACTAATTCTAGGAATTGGTATGACGATGCAACAAAGTGACATGGCTGGTGTCTCGTTCACCCCTTGTCACAAGAGCCCAGTGCCTTTGTGGGGAAAGGACGCAGATGATGTCCTCAACATGAGCCGGGGCGAGTAGTGATCTGTGAAGGTGGAGGGAAAGACGCCTCGCGATCACTTTTAACTTGCCGTCAGAGATTCTGGAGCCACTCGTCCTGTCCGCCGAGATCGTGACGGATGAACAGTGGGATTTTACACTGCCTTTTCTGTCTAGACAACAAGGACCGAGGAATGGGTTTGATCATGAAAATGGAATGAATGTTGCTCTGGGACTTCATAGTTACTCTTAATTGTCTGAGTTTTACATGTATGTTTACTAGGCCTCCCATGTAAACATCTCACAGAAAGGAAAAACTGGAACCATGTCATGTTGCTCTAGTTTAAAACATAAATATCTACACTGCATGACACAAACAAGCATGTTTTCTGTTCTCAGTGATTTGGGCACATTATCTGTGACCTTTATAAATGGTTATCAAGGAGGGTTGGCAGTATAAGAGGCAGATTAAATGTTGATGTTAACCATGAGAAAATAGCAATGGTCTTCCAGCGGTTGGCCTACATTAGGAAATAACCTAGTTTTATTGTATAATACAGTACAACTACCTTTATGGAGTTTCCACAAATGCTCTACTGGAAATGTGCGTGAAGAGAGGCCTTTGCCCTCAATACTTGTCTGTCAGTATGTGTTGTGCAGTCACAAAAGGAATCACTGCATGTCTTCTTTGTGTTCTTACACAGGTTGTCACACTCACTTTTGTGTATCTGCATATCAGTTGCACTAGAAAGGTGGCATTAGAGAAATGCTACCTTCAAAATGATTTGTTTTTGTTTGCTACATTTTGTTCCATGTTTCTATTTCTGTGATATATTTGTGGGGTTTTGAAGTTACTGAATTAAGGGTACGGATAATTGAACTTGGGAACTAATAAATTTATGAAATAACCCATCTCAGTCTTTTCTCTATTGGGGACTCTATTGGGGAACAGTTGAATTATTTTTACCCTCTGGATTCATTGGGACACAAATTATACACACAGTTACTGCTTAGAATTACTTGTTTATTTTTATTTGGATAATTACATTAAATGATAAATTAGTGTTCACATTTTCCAGGTTTGCTAAAGTGACATCGGAAGTTATGAGAGAGCTTGTTTATCCTTTTGGTTTCGTATAGTCATTTGGCATTTTTTTTCAGGGATGCTTTGAAGTACATGAGGTGCCTTGGAGAACCCAAAGCTGTCTTTAACTACCTAATTGTTCCTTACAGAACGTCTTGGGTGGTGGGCTTCTTGTAAGTGCCCCTGCAGTGCTTTTTGTGTGATTCAGGGACATTAGGGCACCTTTATAGATCCAATAGGTTTCTATAAGAACCTGTTCAAATGTGACTTGTACATACCAGCATGCTTTGCAACTTTTAAAACAGTGGAATATTTTGATTATTTGTATGACTGTACAGGAGTAGAGGTTTCACACTCGTAGCCTCAATACAAACAATTTATTATAGCCAATGTTTCGACAAAAGCCTTAGTTGCGCAAATACCCTGAAGAAGACTTTTGCACCTTTCAGCACCTCTCCAGTACTGGTGTGCATCATCATCAATACTGGTGTAACATTGTTTTTTGTTCAAAGGCCTGCTTTGCTTCTCATGTCTCAGTGAAAAATGTGCGTGCATTTGAATTGACAATATCAGGGACACCTAGCCTCCCAAGCAAGATCATTACAGCTTTGGCAATGTGTCAGACATACTAAAGCAGAATTTCCATGATATTTAATATGATAATTTCTAGCCTCTCCATTGGTCTCAACAACAAAAGGCTAATGGGGTGGCTGACCTTTCTGGCTTGAAATATCCCTCTCAGCAGTGCAAAAACTGAACTGTATCAACAATCTGAGGCTAAAGATATGGACGACCCTGCTTGCTTAAAGTGGCCCGCTCAGCAGAAAACAAACTGTATCGGAAAATAGTTAGCTTCATTATATATAACAACTACACCAAGGGCTGAGAACCATGTATGATTACCCTCTTCTGCTACCATAGCTATAAAATCATATGATATATAACTTCTGCCATACGGTTGACCCCAAATGGAGTTCTGTACCAAAGTTTCTTCCTCTCATTTTCCTCATCTACCACGTCTTCCCATGGCACGATGCATACAATTATATCCTTGATTATTACCATGTAATTCAGTATGCTTCCTTTAGAAGCCTAGAGCCTAAATGCCCTTCCACAAATGAAGAACCACTAAAGATTCTTTGAGGGAATTTTTCTATTCGCATTGTGGCACAAAGCAAACATTTTCAAATGAACTTGAGAGTATTCATCTATGAATTGTTTATATGGTGGATCAACTGATTTGATTACATCTGCTTCTGCTTCCAAGCCCCACTTTGGTGAGTTCAGCCTGACGGGATGTTTTGCAAAGACGAACAATGATGACATGCCTAAAGATGGAGCTGAAGCACCTGACCCTCAGACATTGTACTGATACTGTCCTAGAAGGCGGTTCAGCTGTAGTTCCAGATTTGTCCACACGGGGGAAGCAGGCCATCGCAGTACACAGATCCTCCTTCCCATCTGTTGAAATCAGGCATCATCAGCTGTCAGGCCCTTTGAAGAGGATATGGGCTGACGCGGGGGAATTACAGCGGTAATGAATGTGCAATGAAAATGCATGTATAACACAAGAATGTCTGTCTAGTGTATCACCAATCCAGTAAATGTAAAGCAAAGTTGCTATATGGTATGTTGCTGTACTGCTAATTCTGCTGTCTCGTTTTTCCTGGTTTTTAGTGTCATTTTTTACTCCCCCACATCGATTTAAATGGGTTGCAGTTGACATGTTTTACAATTTTACATGGATTTTACTGCAAGTCATAAAGTTTAAATGGCTACTCCTAGAAGTGAAGTGTAGACTTAACACTCTTTTATTCATTTGCATCTGTTTTGTCTTTTGTCTCCAAACAAAACAAAAACCAACAACTTTGTGATCCATGTCTGTTTTGTAGGAGAGGGTGAGTATTTGTAGTCAGGCCTATTTGGCACTTCTCTTGGGTGTGCACTTCTTTTAAGTAGATTTGCAAACTGCTGACACCCTCTCTCAGCACGAAATGTCCCCAGCAAACTTCCCAACCAGTCAATCCAATGCCAGGCTCCTGTGTAAAATCATCAGGGGTTGCCAAGGCAACTGCAAATTCTCCATGTGACAAACCTTCCTGCCCGCCCCCCCTTCCCGGAAAAAGAGGATTTATTTCTGTGGGATTTGCCACAGGAAAATATTTTAATAGGGTTAACATAGAGGACTGGCAGAAACAGAGAGAGATCTATAGATGAAGGATAAGTCGGGTTATCTTTACCCTGTTGTCTGCCAACCACCATTTGTACCCTCAGAAAAAAAGGGTGATGTAGAATAAAGATTATGCCACAGTGTTTTAGCCTTTGGCATTTATGGCAGCAGCAGCTCGCATGTGTTTTATTTGATGGTGTGTGAAAGAGTGATAATCATATTGCAATATGGCAGGGATTCAATTAAACCTGCAATGCAGTATACTTGATGTATATATAACTCCCTTGCATACACATTATTCTGAAAGTTTTAACAATTTATCTGTGTGGAATGTTGCATGTGGTTAATTTGGCTTCATTTGACTGTGAATTTCACTATTTGAACCAGTCCATTAATGATATTACCTCTATCCAGGTTGGATTAAAGACCAGACTTCTAGGCCACAAAAATAGTATGTGGACTGTACTCATCTGAATGTGTGTGCAAGTACAGATGAGCGCTTCTGTGTTTAATGTTGTGTTTTAAACTCCATGTAAGATGAGGGAAACTGCCTGTCTTTTATTATTGATGGTAAACAGCGGAGTCTGGCTGAGTCTTTTTTCCAAAGCTTAAACATTGTTTTAAAAACATTGTCAAATCGAAATTCTCAAACCTCATAAACCTGATAATGAAGGATCTTCTGGCAGACTCAATATTGAGCTGTCTTTGCTTTGTTTAGTCAAGAAAGTTGAGTTGATTTTTCTTCTGCTTCTTCTTTTTCTGCCATAAAATGATCTGAAGCTCATAGACTGTAAATCCCAGAGCTACCAAATTTGGTGGATAGGTTTCAAATCTCTCCCACTATAGGCCAAATAAAAAAATTGTACCAATCAGCCAGATGGTGGCGCTATAACAAGCTACTTTACATTTAGCCAATGACTCCTCAGGTTCGTTGGCTCAAGACAAATCCATTGCACATCCTGGTTTTCATTTTGGCCATGACAGTTTTTCCACCATTCTGAAATTTATGCAAAAGCATTTCTCACAAAGTTGGTCCAATCGGCATGAAATTTTGCGCTCAGCATACATGGACTTCCTACATTACAGCTATTAAACAATATTTTGAAAATTGTTTGAAAGTGTTTGGCTGTGACAAGTTGACACCAAAGATGTACAGAGGCATATTATTTATTTGCTAAAAGCTAGAGCAACAAAACTTATGATAGATTAATTAAATTAATTAAATTCATGTTTGGGGTGGGGCTCAAAGTGTGTCAGACCATATGGTCGTGCTCCATATTACCACCATCAAATCAGTCTTGTAAAAACACCACCAATTTTTACACGTTGCATATTTCAGCTGCCTACATCACGGCTATTCTGGTGAATTTTAGCACAAATGAAGCTGACAGCAAAGATGTGCAAACCTAAAGATTTAGTGCCAGAGCAATAAAACGTCCCATACGAATTTGCAAAGGGATTCCAAAGTGTGTCACATTGCATTTGCTCTATAATGTTGTTTTGAGGACAAATTTGCAGTTCTGCAGATTGCGATATCTCAGGTATCAGTGTGTGTGTGTGTGTGTGTGTGTGTGTGTGTGTTTGGCCCATGGACTTGGACCTCTTGATGGCCACTTGTGGTTATATTTTTTCTTTGCTCTCTCTTTCTTTTTTTTGAGTTTGATTATATTTTCCTTCTGTGCATTGTTGTGTGATGTTTGTCTTGATGCTGCTTATCTGGCCAGCTCTCCCTTGACAAAGAGATTTTTCATCTCAGTAGGACTACCTGTGTAAATAAAGGATAAAAAAAAGAAATAATAAACCTTGTGTAAGCTAGAATTTACTTGGTTATTGGTGTAAGTGTAAACCTCTTTATTTAAAGACTGTGCATCCTAGAACACAAACTGGGATCTGAGGGAGAGACAGAGACAGACCTGTTTTCCCCTCTCATGAGTCTCTGACTGTTGTTTATTTGTTATTTGCTTAACAAACAGCATCAGACCATTTCCAGTATTGGGACATGATGTCCATCAGCATGACTGGCAGCCAGTCATGTGCATTTCTAAATGACACACATTAATATTCCAAGTCCATGCATAGAGAATGGATTACTACTGCTAAATGTAATCAAACATTAATCCACTTTATTTCAGCTCTGATGCATTAGTCTTTAAACTGTGATTGCGTATGATCCCTGCCTCAGTATGAGCTTAAAGTGGATGCTGCAGTTTGAAACTGCTTTTGCAGCAGGGAAAGTTAATGTGAATATAGGTCCTCTTTATGGTTATTTAAATAGACCGGATCTAGACCTTCAATTTACATACTGTTAACCGGGAAGGAGAGGCATATGCAAAGCGTTAACAAGGATGAGATCAGGTGCTGAGATGCGCTCCAAGCTGACCTCGAAACTGAATCAAAGGAGTGGGGGAGGAGAAGAGGGGGGAGCAGGAGAGAGAGAGCGAGAAATGAGGAGGAGGAGGAGGAGGAGGGAGATTTGTGGTGTTATATTTACTCTAGCCAACATGTGGGACTGAAATAGGTCATACAAGCAAAAGAGCATTCAAATCTGCACCTATTTTATAAGGTGTTAGTATGATGACCTTTTTCTGTTTTCATGATATGAGGTTTTATTGTGCACTGTGCACAACAGCAAAAAGCAGCAAGAATAACTGTTCCATTTGATTTATTGGCATTATGCATTACAATGATTAGAATGGTAAATAAGATTTACGCTGGACTATCACAAAAACTGAAAATATTACCCCTGTTGTGTGAGGAGAAATGTTTTGTAGTAGCTCCGATATAATACATACAATAATTCATACAGTAATACAAACAAATATGAATACATAATACCAATATGAATTCAATGTAGAATAACAGCTTTTGGCCTCACAGCTTAAATTCATATACTGCAGATAGGTATTAAAGGATCATAGTTCAGCTGGTGACGTTTGGTGGGACGATCATGTGATCACGGGACGATCATGTTAGTATCTCATGTGATTGTCTGATCCTCTATCCTGCGTTCCCCTGCTCTCCCATGGGCCATCATACAGTGTCCAGATTGCACAGAATCTGTCTATTGATAATCATTCACATGGATTAGGTAATTTTCCTTTCATTTCATGATGGAAGAGCCAGAATATAACAGAATGACATGCTATGTGTATTGTTTGTATGGGATTGTAAAACCTTTGTAAAGCTAGAGAATGCAATATGATCAGAAGGGAAATTCCTGGGGTGAGGAGGTTCTAGTTGACACCTGGTTATGTAAGAGGAATCTAGATCACACACACACACACACGGCTTTACTTACCGGCACGTTCTTGGACATACACTGCTGCCTTTGTGCACAGCAGACAGAGTCCAAATAAAGACTCCACTCATATGGGGCCTTGGATCTAACAAATCCGATCAAATTTGCCCTCCAATCTGATGGCGGCAGGAAAGAGGTGGCGGAGATGTGGAGTTGGATATCAAACCAAAGTGAGGGAGGAAATCCTGCTGCGCTCTGCTTCCTGTGACCTCTGTCACACACACACACACCCACACACACACAACCACTCCCGAAGATTGACCCCCACAACAGGAAGGATGTGTCACAACCCCCAGATCTGAAAGCCCCCTCCCCCTGCTCTTTGCGCCCGGTTTGAGGTACAAACACATTCGGGGAAGATGGACTGGGAACTCCCCAGCATCACAGAAGGGAAGAAATGTCACCTCCTACTCCACCCAAGTTCTACTGCAATATCCCACATGCGGTCATCATTATTATGCATTATTATCGAAGCGGGAAAATGCATCATGCCACCTCTTCTGTTCCTCAACTCAATAAATACAGTACAGCATGCTCCAAAAACGAATAAGTTCGCTATTATGTTGTTTCTCCATCTAAGAGACATCATCAGTAAACCCCAATTTCCTCCCAAACATTCTGTTGGCTGGATCTGTCTGGACAGGAGCTTTTCTCACTGGCCCCTAAATTCCCTTCGATGTTCACGGGGCAAAGTGGAGGGGGAGGGCGAACGCTTAAGGGGGTCAATGCTATGGAATGTGATTCCACTTGATTACACTATGAAGTGAGTGATTTTTTTTGGGGGGGTGGGGGTGGGTGAAGGTAGAGGATGAGGGGGTAGGGATGGGATGCTTATTTGGTTGTGTGTGTGTGTGTGTGTGTGTGTGTGTGTGTGTGTGTGTGTGTGTGGGGGCGGGGGGGGGGGGTCAGCAGCTTTGAGGGAAGAGGTAATCAGCCCCTGGGCATTGCCGTGGAGACTGGAGCATATGAAGTGGTGCGTCTCTCTCTCTCTCACTGCTCAATCAGGTCACGTGAAGTCGGTCAGGAGTCCCACAGACGTTTCCTATGATGGTCGGCCTAATCTGCCAGACGTGTGCCTCCCTGGGGGTATTATGCACCCACAGCGGCACACGGGAGAGAGAGAGAGAGAGAGAGAGAGAAAGAGAGAGAAAGAGAGAGAGATAGACCCAGACAGCCCCACACATGTTCGCTTTAAATCAGACTTTTTGTTTGGATGACATTGTGGCCTTCGCTCTATGGCTTGGGGTGGGATGGGTGTCATATTTATGCTTACTACTATATGTTTGGTTTATAGTTGACTCCAACACACTCTACACTGAGCCAAACATATATTTAGTTTAGTTTGGAGTTCGAAATACTGCGACCGCATGCTTACATTCCCTCTCATCACTGAGGATATCTGGGCCACACTGAGAGGTTTCTGTTATGACTGTGACTCATAAACACATTAGCATGACATTTATGTGGAGTACAACATTGTGTGTGTGTTTGTGTGTGTGACAGAGAGAAAGAAATTTAATTGCTTTTTTTTTTTTGCAACTTACTCTGACTTTCAATTAGGATTCTGTGCTTGACCGGGTCCAGCATTGACAGAAATGGACAGTAACCCTGTATTTGTCTAACTGTATTCCCTAAGCTACCACCAAGATTATGCATATGACCTATTTTCTACTTGTTGTAGCACAGAAAATATTCAAATCATGGCTTGCTGTGTGTGCTAACTGCTTTGCCTCTATCCACCTCCTATGTAAAACTCCTAACTAGTGAAACTGAAGAGAGGAAAACTCTTAAGAAAACAGAGAGGTTCCTGCGCTGGATGGGCCTTCTGGGGCCCAAACAGGAACCCCCCCCCACCCACCCACCCACTCAAACTGTACCCTACTTACCTCCCACTGAACACTCTCCCTATTTCCCTGCGCTCTCTCTTTTCCAGTCACCACCGGATTGAAACTCCCCCAGAAATCTGACACACACATTTTCACACTCTCTCAGGACCTTCTCCTCTTTCTCTTCACTGTGTTAAGCGACAGGAATTAAGTTCCTTTTAAAACACGCAGTTAGGTCATCACAACCTACGCCCATATGCCACAGTGCAGAGAAAACAAACAGACTGTCTGGATATTCATAGCCAACTAGCTGGATCCTGGCTGATATATTCGCAGCCACCCCCTACCTTGAGGCCGTGCGTTTATCCAGGTGTAACTTTAGGGGCGTGAGTGTGTGTGCTGGGGGGGGCGCATGCTGTAGGTCCCCAGTTTCTCTTGCTGCGATGTGAGAGGTCGTCATCCGGCACCAGACCGCACCAGACTGGATCACTCTGGATCCAGTGGGTTCTGTTGATTGTGTAATAGCCTACTGGGGCCCTGCTGATGTGAACTGGCAGAAAATGACTCACTCAGTGTCTGTGTATGCCATATTTCCATTGATTTTTTTTTTTTTTTGAAGATGGCAAAAGTGAACCTAATCTGAAGAAGGCATTCTGTTTCAGTGTACAGTGGAGAAAAATCAGGAAAGTACATGCGATATACTGTAGCAGGATGGGAGTTGGAGGTGAACCAACAACATTGCATTGAGCCTCCAGTATGCCCCCTACTGCAGTGTAATGATAATGTGCATTATGAATAATAATACTGTTCAGTTTTGAAGTAAGAGTATAAAAAGAGATATAAAATCTACAGTGTTAGCCATCAAATCTAATCTGATATGATAAAGGAGGCAAAACATCTACCCCTACTTCTTATGCCCAGACAAACAAATGCATTGTGAAGTTGCAGCCTTGTGATGTGGATGCTTTGTCTTCTTGCTCCAAAGCCGCAGCTGTATTGGAGAGTGTTGGGAGAACTGTTCATGTTATGTCTGGAATATGTCTCTTTGTTTAAAACAGAGGATTGAGAATGAAACATTTGTCCAATGGAGACGCCTACGGATAAACAAATCAATGAATACATTAAAACATCTGTTCATTCTTGACCATTGGAGTAATGTGCACAGGAAGTGAGACCCCCTCCTTCTCTGCGGAGGCAGGAATGCTATAATTGAAACCGCGTGTGTTGTAGAAATAAGCTCTGCAAGTGTGTGTGTGTGTGTGTGTGTGTGTGTCTGTGTGTCTGTGTGTGTGTCTTCTCCATTCCACTACCTACTCACTAATCTGCTGGCTCTCTCTGCTTATGTAAGAGTCTTGTCCAGAAGTCCTCATGAACAAGGATGGCAATTATACCTTTGTACAGCCATGTTTTACTTCATCTGAAATTACTCTTTAATGTTGGACTCTTTTGATTGGTTGGTAGTTGGATTTCCACAATTCACAATTTCTTACAAACATTTTTTGATTAATTCTATAAATCATTTTTGGACAGTTGGGACAGATTGGCACTCACAAACCATATTGACTACACTATAGTTTACTTTCCAGCAGTAGGGAGACCTTTGACCCATCCTTGTACCAATACAGACAGCTGGTGGGATTCAAGTCACTGTACCAATTAACATTGCAACAGATGTGAATCAAACCTGCTGGAGAGGCCAGCCACAGTGTCTGTAACATAGGCTACTTTATGATGCGCATGGTGCAGAGTGGCTCTCTGTATATTGCTGCAATTAGGCTACTAAGCTCAGCCCTTTGTTTAAATACACTTAGTTGTATTCAGAAACGGTTGTGGAGGTACCAGATCTTGGTATTTGCTAGCAATTAATGTAAACACCCAAATAAAAAAGAAATATAGTAATCCTACAATAGTAGTATAGTATGAACTATGTAGAATATGTCCTATGAATATTGTAGTGACCTTAAGATTAAGTAATTTCACTATTGAGTAGGCTACAAACGGACACACTAGAAGTCCCTATAGAAGTATTATACCTATTGATTTTTCGTTGGAGTAATCTCACTATTGCCTCCAGTCACGTGAGGGCTGATCTGTGATGAATGCTGACGCGCAGGACGGGCTGTGTAGCGGAGCTGGGATGGGATAAACCACCAGTGTCAAGCCACACACAATACAAAACAACACTTCCAATCATAACTTTCAAAATAAAAAACCTTATTGACGCACGTGTGTCGCAAAAAAACGTTTGAGTAGGCGTAATGCTTTTATTTTGAAGCCAGACATCGCCTTACTTCCTGTATTACTCTGGCTATGTGTAGCCAGCTTGACGCAGCTGGATCAACTACTCTCCCGATACTAGTGGAGTGAAGGCGTATTTGGAGGGATAACGATAACACGCTCGACCACTGTGGGGAAAAAAAGACACAGCCCGTACAGTTGCGTGTGAAATACGCTGCTGACGAGAAGTCGGAGGGATTGCGTTGTGATTGAAGCGCAAATGGCCACAATATTCTCCAAAAGAAGACGCTGCCTGTGAGACAACCCATGTACCAAATGCGTCCTAGAAATTAGGACGCGCATTTGCCATAAATTAGACATCGTTTCGCACAACGGAAGTTTCTGTGACCGTAACACGAATTTGGGGATCTTGATTTATAGGCTGCAGCCATGGACGAGGACAATCAAGGTAGGATTCATTCAGTGCCATTCATATCATGCCGGTGACATGTATTTTTTATACAATACTAAGAGCCAGCTCATTGTATGGCTGCAGACATGTGCTTTTATACTGGGCTGTTTCTGAATAATAACAATAGCCTAATTATAATGATAATAACAACAATAATAATAATAATAATAATAACGAATGTCATTGTGATGGACTACGGCTGTATAATTTTCATCAATCATAGTCATAGTATTAGTAGTTTACACTTGGCATGGAGTTATAGGTGACAGAGTTTTATCCCAAGCATAGGCTGCCACACGCAGCAACATTCACCTCATCTCCCCACAGTCACACACTATCATCTTTCCCACATCAGCATTTTCTGCTAGAGATCACTGCTATGAAGTTAGATGGGCAGTGACCCCTTTACTCACGTTGTGTTATGGGTTCAGGAGACTGTCTCGTGTCCTCTGTAACCTCCTAGATGTGTTAAGGCTAATGCAGGATGTATGGATTGACCTACATAGAGGATGCTGCGAAGACTCCACATGGTTATCTGCCTTGAATGGATAGGCATGATGACTGACGATGCATCAGTGTCACACTACTACAGGGCGAGCGCTCCCTATACTTACCCGGGCCAGTTCACTTCTGTCAGTCTATGCCTTTGTCAACTGTGGGCTTATGTGCCGCTGGCCCAACAGGTCTCTCACAGTCAGCCAAGCATAGCCACGAAATGGACTCGTTTATTGACTCATGACAAAAGCTGAGGAATAGTTTATTTGAAGAATGTGTTGGCGCAGATCCATCACTGCTATATGAGTGTGCGGACTCCATTGCCACCCCCGTGGTTCAGCAAACTCCACCAACTCAGCTGCCCTTTAATCATAAACTGCTGTGAACAAAATCACAAACTCTTCGTCAGGATTTAATCAACAGATAGCACCCTGCAGGTCAGACGCCTTTGATCCAGTCGTCTCCTCTTCTGTGATCTGTGATATTTAGACCCACATGCTCACTGCTCGCGGAGCTCCAGGATGTGACTATTTTGTTGGAGTGTAGCATGCATGGCGCACGGGCACAAAGCTGTCATTGTGCTCTGTGAGGCGGGCCGGGCCTCCAGCGGTGGCACACGTCACCACAGCCCCACAGACAGACATATGGTCCTGTGATGCCAACCAGGGATAACTGACAACAGCCAGGAGGGGATAAACACACACACACACACACATATGCGTCAATGCATGCATGCACATTGACATTCACACGCAATCATATCGTTCACATACACATGCAAGTACAAATACACATTATCCTTTTTCCCTTGTGGCTCTGTCTGCAGTGAAGATAGATGGATGGATGGATCATGACCCTGAAAAGTGTGTGTGCATGTGTGTGTGTGCGTGTGAGCAGGTGTAAGTGTGTGTCAGTGATTTATGCCACAGTCTGTCTGCTCGTCTGGAATAAATAGTGTCCTGGATGAGTTATGCTGTGTGTGTGTGAGTCTGCCTGCAGGAGGGGGATGGCTGAAGCACTCCTAGATTTTGTACTGGTGTTTGGTCTGGAAAGAGTATCCGCAAATTGCTACTGTTTATTAGAACAAGTTAGAATATGTATTTTTAGCGCACACCCACCCACACACACCTACACACACACACACACACACACACACACAAGCGCGCAGCAGAGGTGGGCTCTCTGGAGTAGCAGAAAGAAGTCGAGGCTGAGTGATCGTGCCGGTTGGGATTACAGGCATGGATCTACTCAGTGTGATATGGCGTGTGATGTGATGTGGTGGGCGGGTGCGGGTCGGTCGACAAGGTTCCCGCTGTGCCCCGCTGATCAATGGCTCACACCCATGCCTCGCACAGGGGGACACATACACACACACACACACACACACACACACACACACACACTGCCAGGCCACAAGTCGAGAGAGAGAGGACAGAAAGTGACGGACAGAATGGGATATTGAGGTGAAAACAGAAAGTGTGAAAGGCGTATGGATGGGAAAAAAATGTGTGACCACAGAGAGTGAGACGAGTCGTAGTAGCAACGATGGTGAGGTGTCTGAGAGGGAATGAGGGGCGGCGGGGGGGGGGGGGGGGGGGGGATGTGCCAGAGTGATGGCAGCGATTCAGAGAGACAGAGTGAAGTTGGAGAATTGCCAAAGAGGTGTGGAGTTCTGCCAGTGAAAGACGGAAAGGGAGAGCGGGGGTGGACCAAATATTCTTCTTGAATCAATTCTCCAGTGTATTACGGGAGTTACTTTCAATAAAACTCCCTCTATTCTGTCATGATTAACTCACTGAGCAGCTACTGGTCTGCTGCGCTGTCTCGGGCCTTCCATCCAAACCATTTACTTTTCATCAGGACTCAGTTTCAATTTCTTTTCCATCTCTCTCCAAATATTTTTGTTCTTTTTTACCTGCATGAAAGCTTGTCTGTGCTGGAAAAATAGACTTAAAACCAGTACCTTTCACATGCAGGGCCTTTCTTTTAATTTGATTCCCTTCCTTCTTTCTCCTCTGTCTGCCTCTTCTTGGTTTCTTTCTTTTCCAGTGTCTCTTTTTGTATTTCACTGATATCAGCTGCTTTTCTGTAGCCTCATGGAAGAACGCAGGGTCTCTTCTTCGCACAGTAGGCCATACTGTACAAAGCTTAGAGAAAATGGGCCCATAGTAATCCATCTGACACGCATGACAGTCAACAATACAATGCTTTCTGCAATGGGGCACAATGGCTGCTCATTGGACAATGGGCCAGCAAAAGGCCACAAAGCAGCGCTAAGCCCGTCTGACTGCTAGACCAGTGTAGCTTTGCTCAACACATTATCATTTTGCATGGCTGGCCTTGACTGGCAATACTCAAATCAAATGTAGACCTCTCCCCTTTCCATTTGCTTTGCGTTTGTTTTGAGTGTCAGTTTTGTTAGTTTGTGATGCGACAGTCCTCTCCTGTCTATAGAAAAGAGTATTCATTGGAGACTAGATGAGTGATACCCATATGGTATGAATCAGAGCATTCATGCTAGACATTGGGTTCGCAGCACGCTTGTGTGTTTGGCCACAGACCGCCCTGTTTACACACTGTGAAAACCAGCCTTTTTACTTGGCAGCTCGGTGTGTGTATTAGTGTGTGTGTGTGTGTGTGTGTGTGTGTGTGTGGTCTATGGGGTTATGGCACGCTGCAGCCCAGCTGAGGCGAGGAGAGACACACACCCCAGGTTTGGGGAGCTCAGAGCCACTCGTGTGCCTGCCACAGGCTCACAGGACAGGGCCAGACAGCTTTCTGGTATGTTCGGGATTTGTGTTGATGTTTTGGTCTTTGGAATGGTTTTCCCCACAGCCCGCCCTCTGTGAAGTGGCTAAGAGAGGGGCGTCTTGAAGTGTTCATGGAGCATGGTTCAGCGACCAGGCTGGAGCTAGAACAAGTCACGCTTAGCTAGCAGAAACCCCTTAGCGGTAGGAAGCTAGCTGTACAGAGATGACATTGTGCACGACTTACATTTATTCACATCTGGTCTGTGCTTCCCCTGAAGCCTTTGAAAAGTGTGCGGTGCAGATTTTGCCTTGTGAGGCGCAGATCAAAAGTACCTTCAAAAGCGTTTTATGCTTTCCCTGCACTTACATCCTCCCCTTTGTGGAATTCCCTCCCACCACTTCTCGATATTTAGATTGAGAGATATCTCAATATGCACAACATGATTTACTCCAGTACAACTGCCCACACATTTATCTTTCACTCTAGAGGTTACCAGTGGGATGGTGTGTGTGTGTACTACTGATATCATCAGTATCTGTTGCAGTCACCATTGTTTGTGCCTCTATTCTTACCTAAGGGTTACCAGGTAGCAAGACTTGTTGATTTCTCTCTCTCTCCCCCCCCCCCCCCCCCTCTCTCTCTCTCTGACTCAGTGGGCCCAGTGTGACTCACCTCTGTCAGAGGTGAGTGTATTCTCTCTGTTTTGACTGCTGTGCGGTCTCAGTGGCCTCATGCACTGCCGGCCATGCACAGGCAGGCTGGTTTGCCATGGCTCAGTGACTGCTGTGGGAAGTAGATGGGGGCGATAGACAGGATATATGGCATTGACTTCTCTGTATAGGTTGTATGTGTGTGTGTGTGTGTGTGTGTGCGTAAGAGAAGGAGAGAGAGCGATGGATGCGATTGGGTGGGAGGTGAAGGTAGAGAATGCCAGCGTGTTTCATCTTTGACAGAAAGATCACTGAACACAGAGGGCCCTTGTTGAGGCCGACCTCCCAGAATATCAGATAACACACTGCGTTCACCCACGACATCGCCTCAGTGCTTAAAGTTTGACCCGAGGAGATTACAGGACAAACTGACCCACATGGAGGTCAACTGTCTGTCTTTCGGGGCAGGATTTGGGATTTGGACAGATTCAGCTACATGATCTAGTGGCATCAGTAAGAGCAGGGGTCTCGTTTGCAAATCCTCTTGGACCTCCGCTCTGTTTTCTCAGCCTTAAAAAGGGGGTTTGACGTACTTTTCTAATTGTCTGTGACGTTGGTGGCAAGCCTGTTGGAGCAGACAGTACCCAGGGGTTTTCAATAAAGCGTCCGATTTCTCTCAAGTCTACTTTCCTCTTTGCTTAACAGACAGTGCTACGCAGTAAAGGTCTACAGCTGAAAAAAGACACAGATTAGAATCAGACTTTGTGGTGTTAAGCCTGTCGAGGGGCTTGCGGAGGGGGGAATGTTGGAGGCGTGAGGCAAATCGAGCGGAGCTATTTTTCTCCTCTTTGGAAGGAAAAGTAAGAGCGTGCTGAAGGTCCCAGGAGCCGTAAGTCATGTGCTGAAACGAATTTCAGGCAAAGAACGTCCTGCTCCGCTCAGGTCTTTGTGGAACTCTGGGTTCATGGCTTCCATTAGTGTGTGTGTGTGTGTGTGTGTGTGTGTGTGTGTGGTGCAGGCCGTTCGGAAAGGGAAGAGGAGGCCGAGCAGAGTGGACAGGAAAAGGCAGGGTTGGAACAATTATGTAAGGGATCACAGATTGTTAGACCTGCTGAAGATGCAGGAAAAAGGTGTATCCCCCTCTGGCTGCCAGTACGTCCAGTCCTTCACACTCTGGAAACACAACACTCTCCTCTAGCCTGCTGTGTCCTCCTACATCGGTTTAAGAGAGACACAATATCTTTCAATAAAGAAGTTTAACCTTCTGATCATCGCCCCGCATCCGTCCATGTGGCTTGTCATATAATCCTTTGATCAGTTTTGACTTTGCTGGACTCATAGGATGATTACAGGGTGATATTACTCCATTCCTGTATGGAATGAATGCATGCAGACATATTGATCGTTCTGTCGCTATGGACCACTGAATCTCCCTTTCCATCTATCCTCTTGTTCTCCCACCAGCTCTGTCTCAGTCTCCTACTACTGGCCGCACTTATCCAGTCTTTTCTGTTGGTCTAATTCTTCCTCCCAGTGTGCTACTGAATGCTAGTAAACCAACAAAATCCCAGTTCCAGTGCATAGTCACTCTACTTGAGTTGTTCTGTCCCATTTCACTGTGTGTGTGTGTGTGGTGTGTAGAGCATCTGGCCAGCCTCCAGCCTCTTCCAGCCCTCTTGTCACCCCCTGAGGCTCGTGGCACTGCCACTCCAATGCCAACCCGGTTCTTAAGAAGGGATTTGTAACGCTCAATGGCTTATTCTGGGGTCAATGTGTCAGTAAACCACTACAGCACATCCTCTGTCCATTCTGTAACGTTTTTGCAAACTGGGCATGTTTCCCCCCCCCCCTTTTTCGCTGTAAGACGCTGCTGCATCATGCAAAATTCATTCTTGTTTCATAGGGAGAGGGGATGAGCTGTGACTGCTCCGCTGGTGCTGTGAAGAGAGCTCAGGTTGTTGCAGTCGTGCTCTTTTCCTTCCGTGTTCCCCACACAGGCTTTGTGCTATTCAGAGTGGCAGCGCTGTTCTGTTTGTCACAGTGCAATGCTGCAAAGATGCACAGCAGGATGACCGTGTGACACACGGGCTCTTGATCAACCTGTCAGTGTGTATATTCATGTGTATGTGTGTGTATGCTTGTGTCAGTGCCTGTGTTTGTACAGTAAGTCTGTTTGCATATGTATAAGAGAGAGATATGGAGACGGAGAGGAGCAGCGATGGCACAGGTTCAGAGAGAGAGAGACATGTGTAAGTCTAAGATTGAGAGGGAAGCGGATGCTGCAGTGTGTATAGTAGGATGAGTATGCTCAAAGTAGGTTAGTGGCGCAGGGCTCAGCCCAGCTGTGTATACCTCACGTTTTCCCCACTTCCACTATGTATGGTGTATGCAGGCATGTATATGTATATGAGTGGTTGAGTGTGCGTTGGTGTGTGTGCATGTGTGCTCACACAGAGGATTAGTGTGGGCTGCGAGCCCTCTCTGTGCGTAGACAAATGGGAGAGATCAAGTGGGGAGGGATACGGATGACAGTTAGTGGATTATAGGTCAGGGGCTCGGGCTGCTGGCTGTCACTTCCCTATTGGAGCCCTGGAAATACACACACACACAAAGACACATACTCACACACACTCACGCACGCGCGTATAAACAGGAGACAAACATGACAGAAAGACAGCCCAGAAAGGAAAAAGAAGAGTGGAAAAAGAGAGATACCATCCCCTTGTGTGTTTTCTATTCCTGTCAGTGGAACAATCTCTGGATGTGATTTATAGAACGGTGTGTCACCAGATTTTCTTTTTTTTATTCTTTTCTCCTCAGTTTTGAGGGTCTTTTCCATTTTGCCCTGACCTTTGAATCCATCTGTATTGTTTTTCTTTCGGTGTACGGAGAGTGGTCAGAGATAGGATGGCTATTGTATCCACACACACACACACACACACACACACACACACACACACACACACACACACACACACACACACACACTTTCTCTCTCTCTTTTCTCTGTCCACACTCTCACACCCATAACCCATAACTCAGGATGCATCAATGTCATTGCACTCAGAGATGATGATCGCATATGATTGATAATACAGTGTGGCCTTAAGTGGGTCGTGACCACTGTATTGCACACACACACACACACACACACACACACACACACACACACACTCAAAGTGGCCCTGGGGGTATCTTAGATGGTCAGAGATTTACAGTAGCTCTTAAGCACAGGTTCCTTCACACACAATTTAATCTCTTTTTTGACCTCTGTCATATTGCATTTCTATCATCGTTGGAGAGTATACATGCACTGCAGAGAACCTTGCAAAAAGCTTTGTGTATTTTTGACTGTTTCTCTTGATAATGTGCAGAGGGAAGCTCAGGTTACTCGCTGTGGCTAGAACAAGGGTTCCACAATATTCGCAGAGAAGGACTAAGAGAACTGGGTTTTGGGGTCGACCATATGCATGTACCTGTGAAAGAAAGCCTCAAAGCAACCACAATTCTATGCAAATGTCAACCACACGCTACATCATGAATCTTAACATGAAATGGACTGAAAAATCCCTAAACCAAAGAAATGAGGAGTGCTTATTGTTCTCCCTCAGGAAAAACTGGAGCTGTGATATTGAAAACATCAGCAGCTCTCCATTCCTCCAGACCCCAGAGGACATGTGGCTGTCATAGTGCTGCAAGCTGTCAGGAGGCCATATATGTGCATAGTCTCATGTTCAGACTTTGGATTTCCAGCACTCATCACGTGCCTACCAGAGATATTCTGCTTTACCTATGAGGAAACCAATCGGTTAGTTTTCAAATGAGAACAGTTCTTATTCAAATGAGCGAAATGGGAAACGCTGTAACAGTGACGGTTTTATCTAATTGGATCTATTTGAACAGGAAGCCCAGGATCATATTCCTTATCCTGTATGCTGGCCAGGCCTATCATGTCTGCCCTGGTGCTATTTTCATATCTCCTTCATGTCAGCTTTTCCCCTGTATTCAGCTATTATCAGCCTAGCTTACAGCTGGCTATGAGCTTAGGGGGCTATGGGCTTAAGGCTGTAAGCTTAGGGGGTATATGTAGAAGTTTAATTTCTGAAGGGGTAATTAGTAGGCCTCGCAGTAACCACCTACTAACCACCTAGTAACCACTTAGCAAGGAAGGATGGGTGCTGAAAAAGAAAGTAAAGTTATTTTTTAAGTGTTAGGTATTCTACCATATATTGATAATGGATTGATTCTTTTTGGTAAGAAACCTCTAAGAGCTAAGAAAGCTTTAGTCGCTACTGATCCTGGCTGGATGACGTCCAGCGGTGACGGATCACTATCTTGCTACACTGCAACAACACTGATTATGCATCAAAGCTTGTGCTTGTTCTATATTACTTTTAAGCTTCAGGGGGCTGACATTTTATTTCTCCCCAAAATACTTGACACATGCCAAATTGATTTCATGCAAATAAAGGGAAATTCTGAAATGGTGAAGTATTTATTGAGTATTGATGCAGTGTCATTCATACCTTCTGTCAACTGTCAACTGGGTGTTGGTCTTTTAGCAACTTCACAAATGAATTGAACCATCAATGCCATACTAAGGCGCCAAGGGTTATGCTTTAGGTCTTCATCTGACTTGTAGCTGCATCAGTAGGAAAAACAAGAGTCTGCTCCTCTATGGAGCTGATGCAAGAAACAGCATAGATGTGAACCTCTCCTCATTGCTCCAGTGCTGCGAGTGAGATTGAAGGGAAGAGAGTGAATAAAAGGCTTCTGTGTAGAGAAACTCACAAGCTGGAAAACCCCTTTACACAGAAATTGGAGAAAGAGTGATGGTCTGACCTGAACCACCCACATATTCTGTGTAATAAAGTGATTCTGGCTCAGTGTCTCAACTATGCTATGAACTCTCTCTCTCTCTCTCTCTCTCTCTCTCTCTCTCTCTCTCTCTCTCTCTCTCTCTCTCTCTCTCCTCCTCATCCGCCTCTTCTCTTTCCTGCTGTCTTGCAACAACAAAAGCAGGAGTAGAGTACTACTTGGCAGCTGGAGCGTCTCTCTGTCTCTCTCTGCCTCTGCCTCACTCACTGCTCACTTTTGCTCACTTTTGCTCACTTTCGCTCTCTCTCTCTTTCTCTCTCTCTCTCTCTCTCTCTCTCTCGCTGTCCCTCTATCTCTGCCCTACTCTTTTCCAGATATTCTGTCTGGAAGGCCTGAATCCAGTATAAACAGCTCAGTCAATGCTGCTGCCTCCTCCGCGGTCTTTGTGTCTCTGTCACATGCAGGTTCTGTTTGTCTGCTCGGGGCTCCATATCAGACTTTTGCCCGGTGAGACACTCCAGTTATTTCCTGAGTGAGTCACACAGGACTGTGGGGGTTCGGGTTCCCACAGAGGCCCCGCTATGAGTTTCTGGAGTCCTTTTGCTTATCGACAGAATATAGATCCTCGCAGATGACTTGCTTGCTTCAGTGAAAACCCAAACTGTTTTTGAAGTTAAGTTAGTTAATAATAGCCCATCAAATACTGAAAACTAACCATTTGTAGAAGTGGGAAACAAAATGAAATGTGGGAACATAATTGTAAATAATAACTTTTAGATTATTGTTTAGTTCTCTGGCTCGTTATCCGCTCTATCAGGTTTCCAAGAGCAGTTTTACAGCGCCTTAAACAGCCTTATCCAGAGATCAGGCTGTCCTGTGATCAGTGATGCATGGCTGTAGGGAAGGGTGACATTGTGGAGATTGCAGATACTGTTAAAGCAATAGGGAGCTGTGCTACTTTACATTGCTGCCATCTCACCACAGCTTGCCTTACACCCAGCACACTGAAAAGTCCTTGGGGCTTAGTTAGGCCAAATACACCCACATGTGCATGATTTCCAGCTTGTGAGTTGGTGTCATTGTGTAACAGTCGAATCCTTGGTCAATTAGAAAAGCTCTGGTCTAGACTGAATGTGAGATTAAAAAGGACATTAAGCACAACAATACTGAGAGAAAAACAAAGCTGCAGTATTCAGAATGCAGGTTAGTCTGAATTGTACACATTTACTATCTCTTTCTTACAAATCATGTATAGGTTTGAAGGGCAGGCTGTCAAGATCACCAACCTCCTCCTCCTAAAGTTCTCTGCTTTCTCCTTGGGAACAGAGGCGGGAGTCTGAGCAGGATGGAGACTGTGCGATAAGATAAGGAAAGGTCTCGGTTTCTGCAGTCGACAGATGGCAGACAGACAGATGGCCGGATCATTTATCGGTCGCAAAACATGCAAAAGTCTGGCAAAAATCAGTTTCAGTAAAAATGTGCATTTAGTAGGAATAATCCAGTGCTTTGCTGTAGAGGAAATAACACGTGAAGTGAAGATCAACAATGACAATGAAAGACAACTCCACTGGCAGTCAGGCCCGTAACTGAGCAAAGATAAAGAACAAGGGACCCCGCTGCCAAAACCGCTAACCTAATTTGTCCGAGGATCATGACATATGATGACCCAAAAATAGACCAATTAGAGGCTGCTTTTCAAATCCGAGGGGAAGAGGAAGCATTTCTTTGAGAGTGAAATTTGGCAAACGCGGCGCTTCTCCATGAATAAGTGATTGTGACTGGTGGATGCTATGAAGAGACTTTCACGCTCCAAGTGATTGTGTTATAGGCTCTTTGATGCTTTGGAGAATCAAACGGCGATGTTGTGTTTGATGTACCCTCTGATTTGTAATCTAATTTTCATAGAGAGAATGTTTTGGATGCCTCTTCTGAGATGACAGCGAACACTACCAACAAGTGACTGCTGCAGACTTGGAAAACAACATATTCGGCAGACAGTTTCTTAAGGGCAGAGCCAAACAGTAGAAACAGGCCCATTTGTTGTCAGCATTAGGTGACAAAAGCTGACAAATTCTTATTGAAAATCACTGAAATGCAAGCCAGTAAATGTTCACATATTTTTCACATAGGCTACATCAATAAAAAAGGAGTTGCTGATTCATGCTCTCCAAGATATTGTCTTAATTCAGGTGTTTTTCACCCAGTGCTGAATCCAAGGACAGCAGCATGCTTTTCACATCAGAGATTTCTTTACCAGGCTGAAGGGTTTAGCAGCTTTAGTCCATCCTGCAGAGACGAGTGGGAAGTTGTTGTTTCCATTTCTACAGATGACAGTGAGTGTTTCCAACCTCTTATGTTTTTATGGTTCTTGACTCCCTCCTTATCACAATTCCTGATTTACAATGGGGCAATTGACCTCAATTGACTTCTGTGAAAGTGGAATACAGAGGAACTGATGGGATGGGGGGGTGGGGGGGGGGGTGGGGTGGGGGGGGGGGGGGGATTGAGGTGTCCACCTTCGAGCAGAGCATCCAAGATATTACTTTGGGAGTGAATTGAAATGTGCTTGGTTTGGCCAGTAATGGAAATTCCTTTGTAGCCATTTGGTTTAGTGGAGAAATATGAATACATATAAATCATAGAGTTTTATGCTTATGTTAAATCAATGGTACTAATGCCAGAGTCACAAGGGTGCAATGATAAAGTGTGAGAGCGGCAAGGCCAGGGCATAGCTTAATCTTGCTAATCTTTATAAATCTTTATAAATCTCAGGATAGAACTTCTTGGAGGGTAATGATCTTGACGGACAAGAAGATTTTGGCTCTTCTGAGCAGAATCTGTTCAATAAAACAATTATCTGAAATCCTCTCTCTTCTCCATCACAAATCTGTACTCCAAGCTAGTGTTTTTGCCACCATATGCAGTAGGTGTATTTAGGTTGGCAGTCCTCATTTTCTATTTTGTCAGTCCTTTTTCAGTGAACCTGGGTCTGTCACTCCTGATATGTAAAGCTTTTAAAGAATTAAAGTGGCATAGACAAAGATGTGAAGCAGTGAAAATTACAGAAGCTGAGGTCTGCAATAGTGAAGATGGAACCTCAACATAGTGTTTTGCGAAAAATGACCAACTATAGAGGAGGCTCAGTGAAGTGGACGGTAACCTAAGCACTATGCACCGGAGTGGCTGCTACTCCAGCCTCATAAAAGTTGTAGCTGATGCTCTTAGAGTGAATGGACTGTAGTATTTAAGACGAGTGCACTCACAGCTGCCGATTTGATGGGAAATGCAGGCCAAAACCCCATCATCCCCACTACGGGACCAGGAGATGAGGGTAATAAATATCCAACAGGCTTTACGAAGCGAAGATGGGCTTTTGGTGGTTTGATTTCTTTATTAGGTGGGCTGATGGTAGAGCAGAGTTTTCTCCAGGTGAAAGATGGAAAGGAGCTGATGCAGCTGTGTGCATTTGTGTGTGTGTTTGTGTGTGTGTGTGTATGTGTGTGTGTGTGTGTGTGTGTGTATGTGCATGTGTGTGTGTGAGTGTGTGTGTAAGAGGGAGAGAGAGACAGAGAGAGTGAAAGTGAGAGACAGAGAGAGAATGTCTCCTCAAAAACATATCAAGCAAAATGATTTCCGCTTACTCTGTGAGAGAGAGATGTAGAAGAAGAGCACAGTGTAAGAGCTGTAGAAAAAGAATGCAAGAAATGGATAGAAAGAGGGAAGCAGACTAGTGGAGATGTACAGAGGGCTGGTTGGACCAGACTGGGTGGTTGCAGTCAGAGGAATGTGAGCTATTTCCATAACACTACCATCATCTGTCAAGAGGCAGGAACTGTCAAAGTGTGTGTGTGTGTGTGTGTGTGGGCATGTTCCTGTTTGTTTGTGCATGCTTGGGAGCTGCAAGTAGGCAAAGTAAGGCTGGAAGAAAAAGAATTACCTACCAGCCACAATTGCACCTGTACCTGAGAGGGAACCAAGCTGCTAAAAGCAGTGTTCGTGTGAAGTTATACTAGACTACTGACCTACAGTACTGACCCTTACTGACCAACAGAAGGACACAGACATCCTTGCTGATGGAATGTCAGTCATGGGACCAGGGCAGAGGAATTGGCGATGTGGTATGTATTTGATTCAGGAAATAGAAAACTGTCCTGGCAAAGATAAAGAGCAATAATAATATTTTGAGCTGTATTCAGTATAAGAATGTGTATTGCCTTAATTATGCAGGGTTTATTTCTTGAGTAAGATGTAGATATCTTATTCTCACCTACTGCACAATACTATATTGACAGAGAAGTTGTAGGCTGAAGTGACTGTTAACATCAGCCCTATGGGGTTTGTTTGTCGGCGTGTCACAGAACCTGACACACTTATCCAACCTACTTACATCATTCCTAACTCAGCTGGGTTGCACGTAGTTGCAGCGATTGCAACACCATAATGCAGAGGGTTGTGTCCTGAAATTGTGTAAGTGCTCCTTAATTAGCCCACGATGGGAACAGCTACTGCCCTGCCCATGTTTGTGTGGTTGCCATTGTTACGGGCAGACCAGGGCCAGCGGTCCTAATCACAGCAGACATCCTCTCCATTGTCCCGCTGCAAACCTGGAGAAAATCAGGAAGTGTTCCGCCGGCTCTGTTTGCTGTTGGTTTGCTGTCATCACTCTGGACACAAGATTGTCACTCTGGAAAGGACAATATGGGTTGTGCTGATTGAAGTTTTTAGCAGGCAGATGAGCTCATTTGTCCTTGATCAAGGGTCTTGTTTAGAGTAAGGTTAGTGTAAGGGTTACGATTTGAGTTCAAGTAGTTAAAACATGGTGTATCAGTTAGAAAAGATCAAAGGTTTCTAGTCCATTTCCAGTATAACCAGCTGGCACCTTATCTGCCATCATGAGCATTTTTCATTATATACCAGGTAACCATGTCATGAGGAACAAACAGCCAGTTATCATGCCCTCCTCTCGACTCTGTCTCCTCCACGCAATATAACAGGGGGATCAGTATGCAAGTCCAGCTTCTCTGCTGCTCTCCGTGCCAAGGAGGTTGGAAAGGCGTGACCGTTGATGGGATTTAGCCATTTGATTTAGTGATCTGCCAATAGCGGCCCGTCAGGCACGTGGAACAGATCCCAATCTCTCCCCCTATCTCCCGAAACATCCGTCAGTGAACTGTCCCAGGGCTGAGGTCTTCCCGTCTGGACTGTCTGTCAGGGCCGGTCCTAGATTCTCATGCGGGGTGGAATGAGGAACATGACTGTAATACATTATTCAAATCCCTGAGTAGTTTTCTGCTATCAGGCGATTGGGGTCTAAAGGTTCAATTACAGATGGGCAAGGTTAGCTTGGGCAGCAGTCAGTTCCACTGTGTCTAAAAAAAATCAGTAATGGTTGGGTCTTTTTTGCCTGGAACCCAGACAGTGATCACTGACTGCAACAAAGAATGTCATTCAGATCATATCAGCGCAAGAGTGCATCATGAGCGGAGTTGAAAAACAGGCTCTGTTATCAATGGCATGAATAATTTGCATGTGATCACTGATTTCCTTGTTGTGACCGCTGTGACTGACCGGGGCAGGGCAAGTCATAAGTTACAGTTGTCATGGAGTCATAAGATGTAACCGCATAGTCAGAAGCTACCAGATTGATGACAGCGGATTGTATACTAACTATGAGCAGAACTGACAGTGAATGCTGTGAAACCGAACTGGAATTTGATCAGTTTATCCAACTGGGTGACTTTAGTGCACTTTGAAGACAACTCATTCATGTTCAACTCATTCATGATTGGCTAACCCTTCTAACAATAGGACCTTTCTCTATGTGGAAATATATAAACAACTTAATCTATAAAGTCTCATTTGGGTGGGAACCCTCTCATGGTGTGCAGTAATTGCAGACATGCCTGGTCACGGTGCGTTTAAGCGACCGTACCTTAGTGACCCTGACTAGACGGGGCTCTTTGACCTCATTAACCCTCTCCCTGACCCCTGGAGATCGTGGTGACCCCGCTGGTTATGGGTGGCTGGGGAGGAGAGAGCCAGAAGAAGAAGAAGAAGAAGAAGAAGAAGAAGAAGAAAGTGATGGTGAGAAAGGAAATGGGAGGGCACAAACTCAAACTCAATGCCCTTCCCTTTGGAGAAAAGTCTGGACTAAGTGTCTGTAGAAGCAAAGCTCAACACAATGGCAGTTACTGTTCCATATGGAGCTTGAAGACCAGTGAAAAAGAGCTAAGCATCAAAGTTTAAACTATTATTATGACGTATTGATTGTTACTGGAAAGCTGACCCTCAAGCCATAATATGAAATAAGCAGAGTGGTGCTATATTGGTAATCTATATGGCGATGCCTGGGGTTAAGTATGGAGTGTTTGTCCATAGCCTAATATGGATTTTTTTCAGGAGGGCAGTTCTCTATGGGAATATGCACACACACACACACACACACACACACACACACACACACACACACACACACACACACACACACACACACACACACACACACACACACACACACACTCACTCACAGATTCCTCACTAGACGTTCATGTATAATGCAGCAGATGTCCAGACTCGGTAGTACAGTAGTAGTTGCATCCACAATGATATCAGATTACTCTGCGTTTTCCACATGCTAGAAAACACACAGCGGGGGGGGGTGATTTGTCACCCAACGCAGCGGCCATCTATCCCAGACAATTTGTCCCATTCTCTGGTCCAAGCTGGCTCTTTCAGGCAGAGTGGAGGAGGGATGGAGCTAGCGTTTTGCGCATTACAGACGTAGGCTGCCTGCGGGGGTCTCCTCTTGCTCCACAATCACCGCTTTATGAGGCTGCTTAACGAAAACCATGGGAAGAGAGCGACAGAGACAGAGAGAGCTGGGATGTTTTGTGGGCTGTCATCCGTTTCTTCATCACTCTTGATTCTTTCCCTTTTCTTTCCTATTTGGCATTGGGAACATCTTTTTCTGGCTTTGTCTCTCTGTTTCTCTCTCCGTCTCTCTCTTGTTCCCAACTTTTTTTTTCTCTTTTTAACCTATTCTGTCCCCTTTTTAAAATGTTCATTATCTCTTTCAAATGTCTTCTTCTTCTTCTTCTTCTTCTTCTTCTTTTGTTTAACACCCAGCTCCCTTTCTCTCTCCTCTTTCTCTCTCTCTTATTTGGCTTAATTTTCGTAAAAGTTGGTGGATACTGTGTGAGCATCGGCGTGTAAGAGAGATAATCACACATTTATGAAAGCCATCTTCACCCATCTGGGCTCCTGGTCTCATGACTGGCTGCTTGTCTGTGATAAGGAGCCATCAGTGAGCATGAGCACCGTGCCCCCACAACCTAATAACCTAATGGTCCGTGCTCCTGTCACTTTGTCTCACTGAGCAAGACAGAGAGGGGGTGTGGAGAGAAGAAAAAAACAACTTCACTTCTTTCCCTCCATTATTTACAGTGTGGGGGGAAAAAAACAACGGGGAAATGTCTGAATTGCAAAGCTGCTTAGCAGTATGATTCAGTTGGGGGATTTGAATCTGCTCTCACCCCCACTTCAAGCACTAGGGTGGATGCGGACAAAGAGAGAGAGATAGAGGGGGTGTGTGTTAGTGTGTTAGTGTGTGTGTGCCAGTGTGTGTGTGTGTATGAGAGAGAGCGAGAAGAACAGTGTAGGAGAAGCACAATCTGCTACGGCTCCATGTGAAAATGACCTAGTTCCTGTGAGCTTGCTCTCAAATGGATTGCCGTTTTCTGATGTGTGGAGGAGAGAGGGGGAGGTCCTCCGAGGGTCCGGGGGAAAGCTTGACGTGGCACGGTTAAATGAAGGATAAGTAGGTGGCTCTGGGGACCCACCTTGTAGAATAAAATAAATGTCAGCGTGCGGCGGTGTGATTTATGTATGCATACGGGCTTGTGAGCAGTGTGTGTACATGTAGATTCATGTGTGCTCACCTGTGTATATAGAAGCGTTGTGTGTGCTCTGCAGAGCTGCCGTGCAGTAAAACATGTATGTTGTGTGGTACGCCGCTCTCTCTGCGGTGTTAATTACCCCAAATAAGGAATCGACGAGGGGTCGGCCATCAGAAAACTAATATTTGAAGATGCGGGCTTCACCAGATGCTCGGCGGTAGGGTGTGTGTGTGTCAAACACACAGGGCGTAATTTATGGAGGAGATCTCTTTGCAAGGCAAGGGGGAAGTTTCTGCGGTTTAATTTCGCTTGGCAGATAATTCTCATGAATAAATTCCTTCTTTGTATGTGGCTTGGTGGAACCCGCTTCCAACAACTGCTCCCTTTGGTAGATAATTTCCCTTGCAGTTACAGTGGGCCAGGACAGGGAATCCATGAACCTGACCCTGAATCTGTGATCTGTCACGCCTCTGCCTATTGTAACTTAAGCGTAACAATTTAGATCATGAGTAATGTCATTGGGATGGATTCATTGAATAGGTATGCAGAAATCGCCGCCAGCTTAATCCGTGCAACTCTCTGATTGGTTGGTTGGTGAATGTATTTAGTCCATTCACACAACTCTCCCTCTCTCTCTCTCTCTCTCTCTCTCTCTCTCTCTCTCTCTCTCTCTCTCACACACACACTCTCTTTTTTTTTTTATCATTTCCAGTACCTGAAGACCTGTCTTTGGAAGAGAGAGATGAGCTGTCCAACATACGACGCAGGAAAAAAGAGCTTCTGGATGATATTGAAGTGAGTAACAATCATGGGAAGAAATGGAAGAAACACACTGTTTTTTGTTTGTTTGATTGCCCACTATTAAATGGTATGTCCATATCAAATGAGCAGCTTATACATCTCAATCAGTGTTCTGTCTGTCTGTTTATTGGAATGGATGAAACACAAATTGTACTGAGCCAATATCCTGTCCTCTGCTCTGCAGCGGTTGAAGTTTGAGATTGCAGAGGTAATGACTGAGATCGAGCAGCTAACCTGTGTGGGGGAGAGGTGAGTTCCTTCTGTCGTCACCAGCTTTATTGTCCCTCCGCTACGTCCTCCTTTTCTCTCTGTCTCCCTGGAGAAACCATCAACTGTTCATTCTCTCTTTTGTCTCTTCCCCTTCTCTAAGCCGTTTAGCCATACAGTCGCTTCCCCATTGAGCCTCACACCTGTCCTTGTGTGTGTGTGTGTGTGTGTGTGTGTGTATGTGGCTGTGTGTGTGTGTTAATCCCCCTTTGTTTGTGGCATGAAGCGGGGCAGTCCCTCGACTAAACATTTGCTAAACACTCTATTGAGAGGCTTTCATCTGATTGGTTGACGAGGTGGAGTGAGACAGTGTGTCAGGCTGTGTGTGTCTCAGGTGCAGCTGGCAAAGGGGCTCGGCTATTTTAGGCATACAGGAAGAGTAGGGAACACACACACAAACACACACACAGGTGGAGTTTTCGCTGTTGGGTACATGCAAAATATCTTTTGAAGCAGACTAATGTTAAATGACAAACTGCACTAAAAATTCTTCAAAATGGCTGAAAGGTGGGTTAAAACTGAGTCAAATGTAATCTAGATTGAATGCCCCTTTAAGTCCTTTCTATAAACGCACCGTAGAAGTACCGTAGAAGTCATGCTAGATCACATGCAACCATGTATAACGTATTACCTGTTTTTCCTGTTTAAAGCTCACGTCAAACTCAGTCATTAAGCTCACACAGTAGTAAATTAACAAAGTCATGGCGCGTCCTGGACTGACCAAACACAACCTGACAGCTGACCCACTGAACACACACAACAGTCTGGTGACAACGCCACACCCTTAACTGTCACGTGATGGACATTTCTGTGCTCCTTCATTACAGCAAAACGACGCAAAGAAACAAACAGATTGCCATGGGGAGGAAGAAATTCAACATGGACCCCAAAAAGGTCGGGCCTTGCCGCAAACTGTCTGTCAGAATCAATAAAAGATGGTGCTAATGAATTACACTGACCCTCCTTTTTATGATGCTCTTGGAAATTTGATTGAAGAATGAGTTTTTAAAATATGCTCAATTAATATGTTCTCTTCATGTATGTGTGTGTGTGTGTGTGTGTTTTCTTATAACAGGGGATCCAGTTTCTCTTGGAGAACGATCTTCTCCAGCACACCCCAGAGGACATAGCACAGTTCCTCTACAAAGGCGAGGGCCTCAACAAAACAGTCATCGGGGACTACTTAGGGGAACGGTGAGCTCTCCAATTCTCCCTCTGTTTTCCTTCCACCTTTATTTTTCCTTTCCCCATCTCTCTGTCAGATCTACACTGGTTCTGCTCAGACATGGGCATAAAGCCCCAGGAAATTGGTAGTCTGGATTTATGGAGCAGAGCGGCGGTGGGAGAGCATGCCAGTAAAAGAGCTGAACGTACATGTGGTTCTTATCGGAGTGAAATCAGTGGGGATGGGACTGTCAAAACAACACGGCTTTCATGCCCCTTGGCTCAGCCAACACACTGGTGCTGTGACTTGGCCGCCCAATTTTCCTTTCCACCTTGACCCCCAAAATGCATGAAATTGTCAATGTACACTGCAGCACGTTTTCCAAATAAATTCCATATTGACTGGGTGTGTGGAATATCTGTTTTCTTCTTTTTCCATTTGAATGGAAAGACAGTGTAAATAGTTTTTCATGTCCCTCCTCTCCCCCAGGGATGACTTTAACATCAAGGTCCTCCAGGCGTTTGTGGAGCTTCATGAGTTTGCAGACCTCAACCTCGTACAAGCCTTAAGGTCAGCTGGTACTCGGCCTCATGCTGTTTCTTCTGAAGACAGTGTCCTGTTGAAGTGTCAGTAAACAGAGTGTTTACTGACTGCTGGAAATAGTCGCCAATGTGATGATTTTATGTTTATGTATCATCTCTTTGAAACATTAAAAACCTCCAGTGTAATGGTTATCTATAGGTTCTTTCATGAATATCCATAGATTGTGAAATGGATTTGCACAATATCAGTATTTCATGATATCTCATTAAAATCTCTCTCTCTCTCTCTCTCTGCTGTTGTAGGCAGTTTCTGTGGAGCTTCAGACTTCCTGGCGAGGCCCAGAAGATTGATCGTATGATGGAGGCCTTCGCCTCCAGGTACTGCCAATGCAATCCCGGCGTCTTCCAGTCCACAGGTACTACACACACACACCCGCACACACACACACACTGCGGCAGATATATGAGGCAGTCTCAGACAGGGTCCCCAGGACAGATAACATTCATAAAGAGCATGGGCCAGCCAGACCACCCCAGCCTCAGATCAATGCAGCAGGCTACCTGTCTTCCCTCATTACAGCTGGACATGTCTTGGCCCATATAAATCTTTAGCATGTGGCCACACCACTGAAGCTTCTCCTAAACCTCTTGCTGTAGGACAGTAAACGTTCCACAGAGTGCATCTCTTCAGATGTGGTTGTTGTTGATGTGTAAAACACTTCCTGACTACATCCTAACTCTCTCTTAAACTCTTCTTTCACACAATGCCTTTGAGGTTTCCTCTTGTACGCTATCAGTCTGAACTTGACTGGACCATCCAGTCCAATTACTTCTCCTATTCCTGCCATGGTTAGCAGCTAGGTGGCTAATTGCTGTGTAATCAGTATTTGTGTCTCCAGTAGTGGTGATGAAATTGATCACTGGTCAATAGCAGTCTTGGCCAGTCGCACTTGGTCTCCTGTCCCTGTGGTGACCAGGAGAGAGTTGATGAGGATGCTGGTGGCAGCTCAGGTCATGAATATTAATGTGGTGCAGTGGTGACACACCCAGACTTAGTTATTGGTCGTCTCTCAGGATCGGTGCTGTGAGGCGCACTGGGTCATGAGTTATGGTGTGTAGCATGTTGAGTGAGGCAGCAAGTGTGTGCAGGTGTGTGGATGGATGAGGTGCATTTGAAGGGTGGTTAACAGGAGTTATGATATGGAATCACATAGCGTGTGATCGTGTGTGTGTGTGTGTGTGTGTGTGTGTGTTCATGAACACGAATGACTGCACAAAGTGTCCGGGACACACTGACTGCAATGTCACAGGGCCTTGGATGGGGCTATACGTGTGTGTGTGTGTGTGTGTGTGTGTGTGAGAGAGAGAGAGAGTGTGTGTGTGTGTGTGTGAGAGAGAGAGTGTTTGTGTGTGTGTGTGTGTGTGAGAGAGAGTGTGTGTGTGTGTGTGTGTGTGTGAGAGAGAGAGTGTGTGTGTGTGTGAGAGAGAGTGTTTGTGTGTGTGTGTGTTCTAGAACATGGGGCTCTTCGCTGATTAATTTCTCACTTTTATTAGACAAAGTCATAAATTTGTCAGTGTGGAGATCTGTTGATGGACTGCTGTCCGATTCATCACAAATCATTCCTGTTGTCCATCTCAGCCAATGGCATTCAGTACCTTTGACCGTGCGGCCACTGCTCCTATAGAGGTGAGGTGTGTTGAATCAGAATTTGGATTCAATGCAGGATTTCACAATTCGGTCTAGATTTGTGAAAATGCAAAGAAAGTGTCTTTTGATGACCGCAGATGAGAGTTAGCTCAGTTGTTTCCAGCTTTGATAGAGCCGCTCATATCAGTGAGCACCAATGTGGATTGCATTGTCCAAGATCACTGGAATAACTTTTTGGAAATGTTGGTGGATTTTCTCTTAAATTCTGAGAATATGTGAATCATCTTTGAAGGGATGATATCATAGACCAATGAGCTAGACTAAGTGACATATGACACCTTTGTTGTTATTTCCACACTAACCCGTACGCTTTAAATTGGGACATACATTCATATACACACATAGGCCCATGCTGTATTTTATATACATATGTTTATCAGTGACGCTGTGTGTCTTGTCCTCCGCAGACACCTGCTATGTGCTATCATTTGCCATCATTATGCTGAACACCAGCCTGCACAATCCCAACGTCAGAGACAAGCCCCCTGTGGAGCGCTTCATCTCCATGAACAGAGGGATCAACGAGGGGGGAGACCTCCCAGAGGAGCTACTCAGGGTGAGAGTGTGAGCTCAGTGTAGTGAGTTGGGTAGTTTTGACGAATGTATGCAATGTATAGGAAAAAAAAAAAAAAAAGCATCATTGTCACAGATGACACGTTAAAGTCCTTGAATATAAGAAACATGGCCGCATACATGGACATTATTAACATTATATAATAATTAGAATTCATTGATTCAATACAAAAAGCTAACAGTGTGTTGTGTGGAGAGAGAGTCAGACAGAGAGAGAGAAAGAGAGAGAGTGAGAGAGATCTGCTGGAAGTTTTCCCTCTATGTGAAGCAGATAAAGAAGTCATGCTTCAGTAATTGAGATATTGCAGCTCAGCCGAATGAGATCTTCCCCCCAGATACTGACGCTAACAATCTTCCACGATCTCTCATAGAAAAAAAGAAAAAGAAAAAAGTCGTTCTACCCACATACTGTAGGCTGAAGTCTGTACCAAAGTGCCCCTGGCTTCAGTTAGGTACAAAAGGGCACAACTTTGGAAAACTAGCTTTTTGTTATACACTCTCTCACGATCACACTTTCATGCTTTTTACCCAAACCCGCTCCCCGAGTCATTTGAGGCATGAATCGTTATAGCGTTTCTCACTTTCCCTTTCCAAGACTGAAATAGAATCTGTCAATGTCATGTTTTATGCGCCCTTAATCTGAAGGCTGCGATGAGTATTTGGAGATGCAGGGAGATGTGTGGGCTCATCTCAAAGTGTTATGTGCACTGATGCTTTGCTGTTTCACAGTGTTTTCCCTCTTCTCCCCATTTGTTCTCTCTCTCTCTCTCTCTCTCTCTCTCTCTCTCTCTCTCTCTCTCTCTCTCTCTCTCTCTCTCCCTCCCTCTCTCTCTCTCTCTCTCTCTTTCTGTGCTTCTCTCTTTCCAGAATCTATATGAGAGCATTAAGAGCGAACCCTTTAAGATCCCAGAGGATGATGGGAATGACCTGACGCACACGTTTTTCAACCCAGACAGAGAGGGCTGGCTGCTCAAATTAGGTTAGTGACTAGCGCCGCACATTCCCCAGCCGACAGAATGCAAGACATCCTGATTGACTTTATTTGGTTACTCTTGCATTTCTTCTCTCTAAATCTGTGGCTTGTTTTTTTCACTGACAACACAGCTAAGGTACTTAGTGCAGGATAGAGACTCTGTAAGGATCGTGTCACTCTCACCATCTCGCCTGGAGGAGAGGTATCACGTTTTAGACAGCAGGGACTAGATTGTCACTGGTTAAATTTTAAAATTGCCGATTTAAAATTTAATCAGATTGAAGCACTGTCGCTTGGAACTTCAACTAGATTGGTGTTTGAGGTGTTCAGAATGTGCAGTGTGTGATATCAGATATATATATATATCAGATATAAGTGACCACAGCTATGCTTTTCATAAAGGTTGATACAGTCCAACCAGAGAATGATTTTCCCTTTTCTGGTTGTTTCATTTGATATCAGAGAAGGCCTAGAGGCTGAAGACTAATCAGTATTTCACAAGAAAAAAGCAAAAATTTGAGAAAAAACTGAAAAAATACCTATGACCATGAATTTGAATGATAGAAATAAGTTCTTTCTTATCCCATAAATCATCTCATGACCCCCCAGAATTATCTGGCGACCCTGTGGGGGGTCCCGACCCCCAGGTTGAGAACCACCACGCTAAAGGATGCAGTGAGACATTTATTGTAAAATCCAGACTGATCTGACAATGAAATTGAGTGTTTCTAGCCAGAGTGAGCTGGAGGTGTGATTTTAATAAAACAGCAGGTTCACGACAGGTTACATACTGTTTCAGTGGTGTGAAGCGGTCCAGTTGCCATGGCACTGCCATTATGGAGGGCAGTGTTGATCACACTTTTTCCCACAATGCACTGCTCACAAAGGAACCAAGGCAGCTTGGAAAGGAATATGTGTGTGTGTGTGTGTGTGTGTGTGTGTGTGTGTGTGTGTACTGGGGTGTTATGCTTTCCCAGTGAGGTAATAGAGTTTTGGGTCTTGTTTCTACTCTGTATTGCTTCATGTGTGTTGGCTTATGTTCTTGTTTGTTTGCATGTGTTTTTGATTTTAAGCTCCCTTCCTCCCTCGCTCCCCTTTCCACACTATAACTTTTAATATGTTTCTTCCTGTTGTTCAGTAGTGCTTACACACCTAGTTACTTTTCACCTCTCTCACTCTCTCTCTCTCTCTCTCTCTCTCTCTCTCTCTCTCTCTCTCTCTAAAACACACATTATAATAGCCTGGCTATTAATTGTCAAAGGTGACAGCGCAAACTCACTGCAGGTGGCTGAGGTCAGACTTTTCTCTCTCTTTCTCTTTCTCACTCACTCACACACACATACCTGGCTTTGACCTGCACATTCCCGCAGCTCTATGTAACGTCTCTGTAGTCTCATCTAACCCAGTATGTATGAATGCAAATAGCCCCAGTGTGGCTTACAGACCCAACATGATTACATTCTAGTACGGTTCCTCCCTGGAGCCATTTCCCGCACGAGTTCTCACTGTAATATTTCTAATTTGACTCTCTAAAAATAAACCCTGGAGGATACGGAGGAATAAATGCCTTTTTTTTAATAGCAAATCTCTCGTTATGCGGAGCGGAAATTAGGGTTTTGGCCACGCTAATTCAATAGCCAGAGTCTATTGAAATGTAAAGGAAACCCAGAGCGTTGGTAATTATGTTTGGCCCATATAGACTCATGTGAGGCGGAATGGGAACGGGGAAGAAATGCAGTGAAAAGTGTTGGAAGCAGAAGTGTTGTCCTACAAACACTTCCCTAAGGCATGGGTAGTATAGTGAGGAACTAATCAGGAATGTTAGGTCAAAGCCTCACACACACACACACACACACATACACACACACACACACACACACACACACAGGAAACCAGCAGAATGTGTGTAAGTGTGTAAGTGTAGGTATGTGGCTTTCTGCTTGCCTGCATGCAGATACTGTCCATACATCTCCCAGCAGGAGAGCTTCCTCAGTGTCCGGGCCTTACCTCTCTGAACCAAGCGGTGTTTTCCTCCAACACAAGGCTCTGCAGTCAGGCTGAGTCCGCTGCCAGAGGGGGAATTCTGTTACAGACCAAAGTGTTGGAGTTTCGTGCCTGCGCTCTCTCCGCTTTTTTGGATGTAGTTTGCACAAGCTAACACGTGAGATGCTGAACTTGCTCTGGGGTTAGGCGTGCGTGTGTTTGTCTGTCTGTCTGTGCACGTGTGTGTTTGCATATGTGTGTACATGCACGTGAGTGTGAGTGTGAGTGTGTGTGTGTGTGTGTGTGTGTGTGTGTGTGTGTGTGTTCCTTCAGGGGTGCTTTAGGTGCCAAGTTAGGTTCATATCAAGTGCTGTGTGCTCTCCTCTCCTGAGATCCAATAGGGTTTTATCCTGTTGCCTTTAAAAATGAATAGGCAAAGTCAGTAATAATTTATCAGTTGCGTGAGTCATCATTTAACGAAGCTGGGAGTTGGGAGAGATACTGGTGGTTGATTGGTGGTGTTTTCTACATGCATGCTGTGGTAATCACACAGTAGGTTTGCTTCAGTTCTAAACAGGCCCATCGACATATTTCAAAAACACAAAGTGAATCACATTTTAAACTCTATTCTTCTGCTTGTCTTTGATTTACATTTGAACCTCCAGCCACAATGATAATAACAATACAGCGCATCAACTATTGATTCTTGGTACTATTGATAATATCACCATACAGTATTATTTAGGCAAGTAAAATCATTTAGGCAAGTAAAAACATGAGAGGTTCTTCAGGTTTGTCCATTAATTCACTAATTAAGTGCAGGTGTGATAAAGGCTACCTGTGAGCAACGATGTGACCGTGTCAAAGACAAGCTCATGTGAAAATGTCAGAGGTACATTGTCCCTTTGATACTAAATCTGCAACACATTGAACCAAAAGTTAAAATACTACATTTTTCTCATCTAAACATTTTTAGTTTTTACAAAGTCTCAGAATGCCAAATGGCAATGGAAACATCAATTCATTAAAAACAGAATCCCTCTCTATATAATTTGAATAGTACATGAGAATCAACAGAGTCTCATGTCCCGGGTCTTGGTGGAGTCTTCCTGACGGGCCGCCAGTCTGTCACTGCGGCCATTGTGTCACTTCCTGTCTCCTCTTCCTCTTCCTGTCAGGGGGCCGAGTGAAAACCTGGAAGAGAAGGTGGTTCATCCTGACTGACAACTGCCTCTACTACTTTGAATACACGACAGTAAGTCTGGTATCAAAGATCGTGTTGTCACGGTAATACCTGTTACAGATCGTTACTCAACCATCTGTGTCAGTATGTACACTACCAGTCAAAGGTTTGGACGCACCTGAGTGAATGTACTATGTTTTTCATTCTCTTAAAGCCATTTTGATCTAAAGGCTTATGCTTAAATGCTTGAAATGTGTTTCTTAGACAAATATAAATAGTGAAGTTGATGCCTATGCATGAATTTCTTTCCAAAGTCTTTCCCTTTCCAGCAAGGCAAAGGGTGGCTACTTTAAAGAATCTGAAATATAAGATATAAGATTTTTTGGTCACTGCATAATTCCATTTGTGTTATTTCATAGATCTGATGTCTTACTATTATTCTAAAATGTGGAAAATAGTAAAAAATAAAGATAACGTGGTGTGTCCAAACGTTTGACTGGTAGTGTATGTGTGTGTGTGTGTTTGTCTATCTGTATTCTTTTCTGTAGCAGTAAGTTTGTATGCGTGTCCTTTTGAGATTTTTATCAGTGCATTTGCCTTTCCATCCCTGCTTGCTGCTAGATCAGCACTGTCCTCTCTCAACCCTGGTATTATCCTGCAGGACACTATCATTATGTCCCGTCCTCTGGTTGGCCTGCTCCACACACACATTATCTGCTCCCAACACTCTGTGTGTGTGTGTGTGTGTGTGTGTGTGTGTGTGTGTGTGAGTGGGGGTTGCGGGGGGGTTCAAGGTTGCAAAACATGTCACAGTGTATTTTCTCCTCTCTGTCTCTACCTCACATCCCTACCCACACACACAAACTCCTCTCCTCTCCTCTTTCCCTTTCTCTTTCTGTCTCTCTATCTCTTCTTCTTTTCTCTGTCTTGTCCTCTGTCATCTTTCTCTTTAGTTTCTTTAATGTATCACTTCATGTCTCTTTTCATGTTTCTCTCTTTTCTTTTTCCTCCCTCTTCTCCCTTCTTTCTCATCTATACATTTCTCTTTCTTTCTTTCTTTCTTTCTTTCTTTCTTTCTTTCTTTCTCAATTGCTCTCTCCCCTCCTCTTCACTGTTTTGTTGTTTTTCATGTCTCTTTTTCTCGTCCCTGTCTCCCTCAGGACAAGGAGCCTCGTGGGATCATTCCTCTGGAGAATCTCAGCATCAGGGAGGTGGAGGAGCCCAGGAAACCAGTGAGTGTTGCTTCATTAGAGACATCATACATCAAGCATCTTTTTCTCAATTACCATGTTTAAAGAAGGTTAACATTAGAACGACAGATCCTGTTCATTGTGCTGTCGAACCTAATTATCTGACAGCAACTTTTCCTGCAGTTGATCATTTTGTCCCCACCTTTCTCCCCCCCCCCAGAACTGCTTTGAGCTCTACAACCCCAATCACAAGGGCCAGGTGATCAAAGCCTGCAAGACGGAGGCGGATGGGCGTGTCGTCGAGGGAAACCACGTGGTGTACAGGATATCAGCGCCCACGCCGGAGGAGAAGGAGGAGTGGATCAAATCCATCAAGTAAGACTCCTCACAAGTAGCCTTCACAGAAGAACCATGACATTACCAGAAAAGACCCAGGAAGGACACTGATACGGGTTTTCTGCATACTTAATCTGTATCAGATATTTAATCTAGGCCACCTAATCATCCCTTGTTACCTAATTGGCTCTTTCAGTCCTCTACTCTCCACTGAGATAGCTGATGTGTGGTGAGCGTTCTGGCGCAAACTGGCTGCCGTGCATCACCCAGGTGGGTGCTACACATCAGTGGTGGATGAGTTGAGTCCCCCCCCCCCACCCCGATATGTGAAGCGCTTTGAGTACCTAGAAAAGCACTATATAAATGTAATCAATTAATTATTATTATTAATTTAATAGACAGTGATACGGGCGATATAGACATAAAAAGTATGGTCACAGATGTCAGATATCATACATAACTCTTACAGTAATAACCTCGCTGTCAGTGACCTGAATATTGGATGCTATGTAATCGCCTGCATAGAAGATGGTGCAATGTCAAAGAGAGTTGGCTCAGCAGAGCAGAGTTGGTTGCTTGTGTACTGTAATATAGTGCAATCCCCCCCCTTCTCTCTATATATTCTGAAAGAGTATTCACTGGGGAAATGATGGGGGATTAGTCACTGCTTATAGCACCCCGGGGGGTGAGCCAGCAGACCCAGCAGACCCAGCCAGGAGAGGCAGCTCCAAACTGGGCTAATGCGTTAGCAGCCACGGAGGCTAACGAGCGGCAGCATGCGCTTCACCAGAGGGGTCCAAGAGCACTCGGGGTCTGGGGAGATAAAAGGCTTTTTATGGAAATCATCATTTTCTCCTCTTGCTAGCATGGAGATGGTTATAGTCGCAGTGCGTTATCTGCTTATCTTTAGTCACAATTTTAGAGCTTTATATAAAACACCTTATTCTGGGGGAGTGGGTGGGCATCTGGGTCAGTGGAGAAAGTGGGCCATAACTTCATCCAATGCATTGGTAGGCTACAGATTTCTATATTTGTATATCTCATACTTTTCCATTCCATTGAACATATTAGGTTTGGTATTCACATATTTTGCATGGATGGCAATGGAGGAAATGGCATTTCATATGAGTCATGGCATCCTTTCCTGGTTGGATTTGATCTCTCTCTATGCTTCAATGAATCTACAGCACCCTACAGAGTTTTTGTTTCGGGAAATTAGGTTGTGGAAAATGACAATAAGCCGTACGAAAGCGGGGCATAGTCATCATATACAGATCCATTCTTCAGCGCGTGGCAGTGTAAAGGGAATCGGAGAAACCCGCAGTGGGGGGGTTGAGCCGCTTCTTGCTTTGTGCTGGTGCTAACAGGATTTAGCAGCCGTGAAACTGGGCTCCTCAGTAGAGCCCAAATGGCTTCCTGACTCACTCGCTCTCATTGTACAGAGTGCCTTTCCCTCGCCCTAAAAAGGGAGCGAGAGAAAGCCGAAGAGTCAGTAATCTTGAGCACTATTGTTTTCCCTCATTCAGACCTATAAACCTGCACAACGGCAGGAGGGAGAGAGCGTGTGTGAGAGTGTGTGCGATTGTGTGTGTGTGTGTGTGTTTCACTACGTGCTTGGCAGAGTTCTAGAGAGGGGAATCAGTGAGAGGTTCCAGCGAAACTCAGAGCGATGGAACCAGAGTACCAAGGAAAAACTGGGGGGGTGGAGGGGAACGGAGGGGGTTCTCTTCAGAAACCATGGAAACCAAACTAGGTCACTGCACAAACTTTTTTCTTTTTTTTTTGATCTAGTTAAGGCAGGGGTTTGTATAAATGTGCCTACATTTCCATATCAAAGATGCTCAAGACCCTCCTCTCATGTGGCCTTATTATTTATTTCATTGCTGTCCTTTGATTGGCTTCTCCAGGGCCAGCATTAGCAGAGACCCCTTCTACGACATGTTGGCCACCAGGAAGAGACGCATCGCCAACAAGAAGTGAAGAGGGACAATCTTCTCCACATGCAACCTCCAACCCCTCCGTCTTTCTCCCTTTCCTGCCCCACTTCATGCACACATAACATAAACCACACACACACACACACACATAAGCCTGGTCCCGCAAAGCTGGATTCGCCACAGAAATGACTGGCAACCTCGGTGATGTATTCCTCCAGTGCAGACTCTGATCTTGAAGGCAAACCTCAATCCCTCCCCTGGACTATCTCCAAGTCCCGGACACTCGGAGCTGGGGAGACATGACACACTACTGAGTGGACAGCAAAGCTCCAGGACACACAGATTAGTGGACCCAATATTAATACACAGTGGACCAGCATATGAACAGCCCTTCACAAGACCAGCCAGCCAGCGTGTGCTGATATGAAATAGTCTCCTGTCTCCTGTTTGCTCCCCTCCGCTCTTCTCATCCCATACACTCCCCTACCTCCCCCTCTTACATTCATACCATGTGTCTCTAGGTCTCCCTAAAGCACAACTGCCATTTTTCAGGTGCACATGCATGCATGTGAGGTATTATAGACCAATATGTTTGAGATATGTTTGTACATGTGTGTATGTTTTCTCTGTGAGTATGCAGCAGTGTGCATCTTGTCAGTGCATACAGCATTTACAGTATGGGTGTATAAGTGATATAAGCATTCCCTCCCACTGTGCTTTATGAAAAGATTATGTTGCGATCTAAAATCAGAGTTCAGATGTATGTTTGTAATTTAGACAGGGGCAAGACGGTCCCTCTTCAGAGATGAAAGGCATGGATGAATAGAGATGTGTGGGGGAAAGAAGGAGGGGGGGAGAGAGAGATGGAAAAAGTGAGAGAGAGAGGGGGACAGAGGGGAGAGAAAGTTGGGAGGAGGTGGGGAAGTCGAGACGAAGATTGCAGTATAACCTCACCTGGACCATGTCATCATCTCACTCTGGTGCTGAAGTCTTCTCCCCAGGTGCCATGACAGAAGCTCTGCTCAGAAAAACCTCAGAAAACAGTGCTGGGTTAGATTTAGGTTGATTTTAGGTTCCAGACAAAGCATTACAGTCTTGAGTCAGCTGGGCTGATTTCATTTATTTGTGTGGAGCACAGAATTTTGAAATGTGCATACTTTTATTTTAGTTAATTGAGTAGTAAAGGGGCTGTTGCCTAGGCTTAACATGAAACTTACTTTTGGACTAAAAGCCCTTTCAATAGAGAAACTCTTTACAGTCTCAAAGGTAGGTTTTGTCTATGCCTATGCAATTATCCAATAGGGTACCAGTCAGATTAAGCTTTTCTGTTCAAGTCTCTCAAGGTCCAAACATGTTGGCCTATGTCAGTGAAGGTCGATGTATTGATGTGATCCTGTATGCATTTGGTTTGTAATCCTACAGATTCTTGCTTGCTTTTTGTGTTCTTCTTTGAGAAAAATATAACCAACTATCTTTTTGTATTTATTTTCGTTTGTGAAATGGTTTAATGCTACCCGTAAATGTTAAACAATATATGCTTAAGTTATGTATGTATATATAATGTATAGGTTTTTGGTCTCTTTTTGTTGTCGTATGCACACTCTGTGTAACATGTTTGAGCCTACTGGCAGAACTTTGCATCAGCTGAAGTTTGGGGTCTTCTTTACAAAAGCCTTAAACATAATCATAAGAAAATATATGAGGATGATGATGATAATGGTGATGATGATGATGATGATGATGATGATAATAATAGTGGTGCTGTAATGGACAATAACTGTGATGATGATAAAAAAAAGCCATGACCGATGATTGAGGAAGATGTTTGCATTTCTGATGATGATGATGATGATTACAGTGAAGATGGTGCTGATGTAATTTCAATGATGATGATGATAGTACAGTAATATCAGTGATGATGATGGTAATATATCAGTAATGATGATGTCAACAAACTATTAAGTCTAAACCAGTAGTTTTCTATGTGATTGTAAAATAAAATGAAAGCCCTGTGGTTGGGGCAGAATATTACCTTCTACTGCCCTGTGTGGGCTATAGCTACATTAACTTTTATATTCTCTGTAAAAGCTATTGGTCACGTTGTACATTACGTGTATCTACATAAAGTATACATAAATCTTACAGCAGATGTATGGCGTATTTATTATTGATGCTGGTCTTGACCTACATATTTGCATAAGTAATGAGCTATCACTAATGAATTATCCAGATATTCATCATGAGACACTGTGGCGTGCTTTTTGACATCGCGCAGGAATTTAAAACACTCTTCATGCAGAGCAGTGGGTTGTAATTGTACCTGAATACTACATGGTAAAAAAAAAGACAGGAAAATGAAGGCAAGGAAAGGAAAACATCCTGGGTTCCTGTGGGTGATCCGGCTGGGGGAAGAAGATGTGGAAGAGAATGACTGAGGGGGGAGCGCCCTCTACTGGTATTATCAGGGAACAACATATGAGGCAAAAATCTACTACAGCAAGAGAGGAAAGTGTCCACATCAGCAGCCCATTTAGATCTTTACATGTTGCTCCTGATGAACTGGACTACACTGACTCACCTTTGTTTCCAAATACAATTAGTTAAGACATTGGAGCCCAAAGTGGAGTCCAGGGGCTCAAAGTGAGGGTTAATATAATTTCACCATTATTTATTTGAAAATAGGACAGTGAGAGAATGTTATAGTAGCCTAATATAGATTTCACTCTCTCCACAGTTACAGACAATTATCCAGTTCAGCACTAAATCAGTACCAGGTGCATGGCATTTAAATAAATCAAATCAAATCAAATCACTATTATTATATATAATAATAATGAATAATAATAAAGATCTTGTCTGTGTGACAAAATCTCCATCTGTGGCCCCATGTGTGTTTATTTGGGGTCCTTGACATGGAAATGTTTGGGAATCTCTGAATAATAGTTTGTAAAATGATTGGTGCTGATTGTAAACTAGATCTATATGCTTCCTCACATTTTTCAATGGAAATTCTTACTCTATATGGCCAATCAAAAGCTGGCGATGCATTACTCAGAAACAAGAGAATTATGAAGATAAGTTGTCAATAGCAGCCAGACCAAAACAGACCAAATGCTGCCTCCCAGTGGGTAAATGTAGACTTACAGTTGTAGAGTCACAGTATATGGAAGACAAAACAATAGGCTCTTTTATGGCAGACGTTTTATTTTACAAATGAAGTCTCCTGCAGACACTGTACTATACATTTACATGGCTATGGTACAGTGTAGGTGTACCAAGCCTGATACCAAGAATAAAAGCATTTACCATGTACAAGGCAATGCAGCAAATTTCACATCTTTACATCAGTTGTAGCCATGAATTCATAAGATGTACATCAGCTATACATATGCATGTATAAAAACTATATGAATAGATACAGCAGACAATCTGTGAAAGGGAAACTCCACCCCAAAACAGAATGAATGTATGAGATTTGTATCTGTAGTTGGTTGCACTACAGTGAAATAAAAAAATATGAGCGTCTTTGCTCTCTGGTGTCCTGCTTTGGGAGACATGTTCATGTCAAAAATTGATTGAACTGTCAAAGGAATATCATGTGGAAAATTCTGTTTTAGGGTGGACTTCTGCATTGTGTAATTTGGCATGATACATCAATACTGCCGTGGTAAAATAGGTCTTGGAAACATGAACATCTATTCATTGTCAATGGGTAAGCAAGGATATCACAAAAAGACATCATGAAGCAGTTGAAGGTAAACTATACAAATACAGACAAAAAAACAGAACAGCTCTTATATTCAATTGTTTTGTTCTCTTTCAGATTAAGTTTGGTGTAGCCCATACCTACTGTACTGTCACAGGCTATTCATCAATCATTTTGGTCTTGTGAAGACAGCAGTGGAGAAACTGAGAAAAGTGAAAAACAATCTTAAGGCTCTTCACCCCTTTTGTGCCGTGGAGAAAGAATGACACAATGGATCGTAAATTAAAGTGTAGAAACAGGCCAAAGTCGGACTCTTCTGAAACTCATGGACTGTGCTTCCACCTAGAAGTAGGCTGTGGTATGGCGACATCAACGAAAGCATCTCTGACCCAAATGAAAAGCCACAGTTGCCTTAGTGGAACACATTTCCAAACCCCTCGGGCCACAGTCACAGCGCATCTCTGTTCATCCTCTCTTCCCCTCCCCCCAAAAAATACAATTTACAATTCAATATCTATGTAAAATCATTTTCCTGAAAGAAAACTCTGTCCTCACCTGACCCTTTGACCCTACATGATCCTTCCATGACCTCTTGGTGACCTCTGGCATGAACTCTGACCCCCCTCAGCAGGGTGAGGAGGAGACCTGGTCATAGTCAGGACATTTGAGGAGAGCTGGGTAGCTTGCGCTCATCTGGAGCGAGGCTTCGCTCGAGATGTCGGAGGGACTTCGCCCACGGGACCAGGCCTCCGGGTGCAGGAACTGGCCGGAGTGGTCGGAGCAGTTGCTGAGGCGAGGCCGGTAGAAACTGGGGTGCCGAGGCTGGTAGATCTCCTCCGCTGTGTAGCGCTTCATGAACAGGTACACAGACATGACGCCGGCACTCTGCAATGTAGAAGGACTCATTAGGTTGAAATAAAGTCAACATAGAAATATAGCATAAATGACAGCATAATGAGCATGTAAATGCTTTCATATCAAATCTATCTATTCAAATCTATGGCTTTGGTTGTAAATGCAAGGTTTTCTCAACTGTTATGAAACTGAAATTAGAATTGGGAAGAAACTCCAATGTGTAATAAAGACGAACCCCACAATTGCAATGTTTTGTAGCTTTGATTACTGTAAGACAGTCAAATAGGGTTACTTGAAACTTCTGGTGTCACATGACTCACAATCATTGAAATCCACATGTAGATGAGATCTAACGCACTGAAATATTTCAAAGCGCTGACATCACAGCAGTACTACAGTCTAATTTTGCACACTTGTGTCTGTGGTCAGTTGCTCACCTCAGTCAGCAGGAAAGAGATGGCAGCGAAGGCAAAGGACCAGCCGTACTTGTAGCTAAAGTAGGCCTCGCTGCTCTTAGTCCTGTTCAGCATTTCATCATTTATACTGGAGATGTACAGTACCAGACCCACCACCAGAGCCAGTCCTGAGAGAGGGACAGACAGATGATCAGAACTCAACATTATCAAAAGGAAATGTTCAAGCAAAATGTTCACGGAAGAGATGGCAGTGGGGATGGGTGAGAAGAGACAAAAACAAAAGGTAAGAGAGGAGAGAAGAAGTGTACCTGAGAGGATGAAGAAGATTCCAGACACGAAGGCCAGGATGGTGCGGTGCGGCCGGACGTGTCCGATGTTGTTGAGCACGAAGCCAATGAACATGAAGAACAGGCTGACCAGAGGGAAAGGAGTGGCTGAGCGGATCATCTCTGGGAAGAGAGAGGAGGGACGAGACGGAGGAGACAGAAGGGAAGAAAAAAGGATGAGAGACGGAGAGAAAGCGACTCCTTGACCCTCACACATTTTGATAGAAACACGCTCACAGAAGTCTGACTGAGTATTCAGTCAGAGAGAAAGTGTATTTTATTATTATATGATTACTAGAGTTTTGATATTACTCACTAATGTGAAAATAATAAAACATAATGTCCTAAATTAGTGGCAAGGCACACAGATAGGCTGTTGACATTGAGAGATTTGACCATACAAAAAATTACGTGGTGAAATATTTTTTCACCAGATCACCAGAATTTCTGTCTAAAACCAGAATAGTCTAAAACCTCTGGGGCAAAGGGACCCATACAAACATCTCAAGGAGAAATTAAGAAATATTTTAGCACGTTCTTTTTTTAATCACCCCTAATTACATTATAGCAATTTCCACTGGGTTTCACAATCCCAAAAAATCATTTTTAACAGAAAAGTGTTCTTTACGATTGAACTCTGCCTTTACAGAGAACCACTATATAATGGTTCCTGTGGGAGGAGGGCACAGCGAATCTTGGGATTTGAAGGTACAATATAAAATGTAGACTGTAGTTCAACCTCTGCTGTTCTGCTTTGAGTTTTTATGAATGGAATAAAATATCAGAACTTTATTAAACTGACTCACAACAGTTGATTTATCCTTTGATAAAGCTCTGACTTTGAGCTACACTGAAGGCCTTGTGTGGTGAATTGTCTGTGAAGAGGCAATAAGTATTCTGGAGAGGAGCAGAGGCTGCAGGGCAGAAACACCACAGAGCAAGAGTTCAGATGACTCACTCTAATGTCTGGCTACATTCAGATGGCTTCGAACAATAACACAGACATAAGTAATGATAGATTTATCCAGGAGGCCTCAGAGTGGAAATAACCTCACTGAAAAACAACAGGTTTAAAAACAAACAATAAAAACATGCTGTTTAGGTAAACAACCTCACAGGGGCGACACTTTGCCGACAATGCATGTACTGCTGCATATGTTTTATGTTTTATCATGCTTTTATTTTGTTACTTATGTGTCTTTGTCCTTTTTTTACCCTGTCTCTTATGTGTTCTTTTGGCCTGTTTTCGGCTTGTGATCAAGACTTCCAATGCATTTTTATACTGTATAAATGGCAAATAAACTTGAAACTTGAAACTTGAGTTATTTAGCCTGATGTTGTTGGTGGTTGTTTGCGTTGTACTCACTGAGTACGTTTACTGTGGACTCAGAGGTTAACTGGACATTCATGGGCATGATGTACTCGATGGTGAAGCAGCGACCCGACTCTTCACCTAGAGAGACAACAGACACAAAGAGATAAGTTCAGAGACGAGTTGAAGAAGAGAGTGATTCCAGAAACAACGTGGGGAGACGAATGATAAGACCAAATACAAAGTAAGAGTATCCACAAGATGCTTCCTTATAGAGTGGCATTATATTTTCTTCTGTGTCTCCAGCAGACAGCTTCCCTCTCCTCCTCCATCCTATCCTGAGACGAAAATACTTCCATCCCTAGTATCTGAGGAATGCCAAACTTAATGGGAAAATTCACCCTTAAGCAGAATTTACACGATTATTCCTATGGTCCCGGACACTTCAGTCGATGTTTGTGAGCATGAAAAACATGCGGCAAAGCCAGAATCCAGACTGACAGAACTCGACTCTGGTCTGTTATCATGAGGCACTTTCACAAGCTGCTCCTCTGACATTAAATGAGAAGCTTACTGTGTGAATCCACTGAATGACTATTTGCTTCTACGCCCAAATGAGTCTCCAACTAACTGACAACTAAAAGCTCCAAAACACATTGCTTGATTCACACATTAGAGATTAGAGATTGTCTCTCTTTTCTCTAGCTTTGGGAGAGACTCTATTACATATGATTCACACACATACATGTGACCCAACATGGAAAAAACAGGCAGATTGTGGGAGATAGATGTAGCTATATGATGGTATATTACACAATAGGGCCAATAAATGATTTAGTTTGAATTATTAATAATTATAGAATCAAAATAGTGAATTTTGATCAAATGTCGGATGTAAAATGGCTGTCCCGTAAAGTTAAGTCAGCCTGTGTTCATGATATTTGATTCCAAGATACTCGGTTTTCAGGGTGGATTTCCTGCCTTTAAGATCTTGATGCCTCTGCCTTTCTCACATTAGTCATCCTCGCATCTCCTCTCTAAGGATCCAAAGCCCAAACACAAGACAAACAGACAGATAATATAAATCAGTCAATTTCACTCTCGTTGATGGAAGACAAACTGCTTTCTACCAAAGTGTGAGAGTTACATCACAACCTGCAAACAAGGCTACACAGACATCATTATCACTTCAGTCACACACACACACACACACACACACACACACACACACACACACACACACACACACAAACATGCACACACATACACACAAAGAGGCACCGGCTGACATTATTAACCAGTTAATTATGTGGTACCGGATGAGATGACATCTGTCTCTGTAGAAAACGTGTGTGTGTGTGTGTGTGTGTGTGTGTGTGTGTGTCCATGTGTCAGCGCGCGGGATTGAGCATACATACTGCACGCAGCTTGTTTTTGGTGTATGATAGAAATAGGAAACAAATACAAACACACACTCGCTCTCTCTCTCTCGCTCTCTCTCTATCTCTTTCACTCTGCCTCTTCTATGCATTCCCCACCTACTCATAGCCGCTCCATACATACACACTAACACACACACACACACACTGAGGAAGTAATTGAGAGTGTCATTCTGTGTGAAAGTTAATGCTGGTTGATGCAGTGACGATATGACACTATGACAGAATTAATCATTTCCCTCCGATTGCCACATTCAGATGCCGCATAGTACAAATGAACATTTTCTAATATAATGAAGCCATTCCAGTCCCAGAACACACTGTTCTTAATAACACTAACACCGTCATCCGCACCACAGTTCAGATTTAGACATGATTAAATATTCAAGTGCAATAGCACAGAGAAATCTACCCCAGATCTACTACCAGTCAAAAGTTTGGACACACCTGATTGAATGTACTATGTTTTTCATTATCTTGCAGCCATTTTGATCTAAAGGCTTTTGCTTAAAAGCCTGAAATCTTTGGTTTAGACAAATATAAATAGTGAAGTTGATGCCTATGTATGAATTTCTTTCCAAAGCCTTTGCCTTTCCATCAAGGCAAAGAGTAGCTACTTTAAAGAATCTAAAATATAAGATAGTTTTGATTTGTTTGACACTTTTTTGGTCACTGCATAATTCCATTTGTGTTATTTCATAGTTTTAATGTCTTTACTAGTATTAAAATGTAGAAAATAGTAAAAATAAAGAAAAATGTGGTGTGTCCAAACCTTTGATTGGTAGTGTATGCTTCCTGTATTTTAGAACTAGCTTGCCCTACTCGGCTGCCATCCATAATAATAATATAACACCCCCAAATCCCAGTAATTCAACCCAAGATCCATCCATCCAAACACCCAAGATCCATCCCGTCTCCATACTAACCAGCCAGGAAGCAGACCCTCCAGAGGCCGGAGTGCAGGGACGTCCTGATGTCGGTGCTCTGGTTGAGAGGCAGGATGACGCCCTCCTCCAGGTACAGCCAGTAGTCAGTGCTGACCGCCACTCCCAGCAACCCCAGGCCGCTGACCGCAAACACACTGCTCAGCAACGTCAGCGCCTTCCTACTGCACGCGCTCATCGCCACAGGGGTGGGAGGAGCTTCCAGGGGTCGAGAAGAGTCACAGGGGAAATCTGATGGAGAGAGAGAAACAAGGGAGAAAGGATTAATATTCAATGGTTTTTTTATTATTACAGTATTATGAATGGCAGCTGAGCAGGGCAAGCTAGTTCCAAAATACAGGAAGCATACACTACCAGTCAAAAATTTGGACACACACATTTTTCTTTATTTGTTACTATTATCCACATTTTAGAATACTAGTAAAGACATCAAAGCTATGAAACTATACAAAAAAGCATTAACCAAATCAAAACTATCTTATATTTTAGATTCTTTAAAGCAGCGACCTTTTGTCTAGATGGAAAGACAAAGGCTTTGGAAAGAAATTCATACATAGGCATCAACTTCACTATTTATATTTGTCTAAGAAACTAATTTGAAGCATTTAAGCATAAGCCTTTAGATCAAAATGGCTGTAAGATAATGAAAAACATAGTACATTCAAACAGGTGTGTCCAAACTTTTGATTGGTAGTGTACGCATGGATCATGCCCAGATTTCTTCTTGTCAGATTTGTTCTGTGATCTACCAGGTGTGTGCCTGTGCAGAGACAGATGTGTGTGTGTGTGTGTGTGTGTGTGTGTGTGTGTGTGTGTGTGTGTGTTTCTGGATCATATGGACGGGACTCCACCAATATACCTCCTGTCTGGTATTGTCTGCAAAGCGGAAGAAGTCATTATATTCATGGAAACAGAGGACATCATCTCCCCACTTCATTTGTCTCTTGCTGAAGAAAAGCACAGATGTTCACAATGGGAAATGTAACATGGGCGCATAATGGAGCTCCTATTTATGTCAGAAAATGGGGAGGGAGAGCCAGCTTCCCCCACACTGCCTCTAAAGTGTCTTTCTGTCCAACCTGCTGGACTGTATTATGGCTATTTAGACACCTCTGTGCAGCCACAATGAGTCAGCGGTATTCAGCTCCTCACGACAGAGGCAATTACCATGAGAGATTCGATGGCCTGTGTGAATTCATTTTGTAAACAAAACCTCATGCGGCATCACAGCGTTTTATGCAATTACCTCACTGGCTTTGCACAAAGGACACTCCAGGAGCCTTGGAGGTGTGTGGGTGTATGCAGGTGCTTTTTGAAGGCAGAGAGGTGGAGCGATGTTGGCGCAGCAAGGTGAGGAACATGGGAGGACTTCACCCACGAAGCCTCGCCTCCCAAAAGAATCAAAGGTCGGCTTTGCCCCAATGGCTTTGCATGGAACAAAGTGCTATGATGTGAGTGTGAAGTGTGTACGTGTGCATGTGTCCGTGTACATGCAGGCACAAGTGTGTGTATTTGTGTGCATGCAATGTATGTATGTGTGTGTACATGTGTACATGGGTGTGTGTGCATGTGTGCCTGTACATGTATGCATGTATTGGTATGTGTGTGTGTGTGTGTGTGTGTGTGTGTGTGTGTGTGTGTGTGTGTACATATTAAGACGATGGTGGGGAAGGAGGGTGTGTACGCACTGCAGAGATACTAGTAACTACTTGGGAATCGTCTGCTCATTCTGTGAATACACACCCTGATAAATTGGAAGTTGGAACTGTCATCTATGTATCTAAATCTGCTGAAAGTATATACTGCATCAGTGTTTTCAGAGAGGGATGACTGTCACATACTGGGGAACACTTTGCCCCCCTTCCTTTAGTTTGACTGAGGGAAAGAAAGTAGGTGGGAGAGAGGATGACAGAAAGAGACAGATGAGGAGGAGGAAACACAGTGAGCTTCCTCTCCTCCTTCTCCTTCCCTCCTCCTGTCCACATGATATTTCAGAGTGTGTTCAGTGAGAAGTCTCAGTAGCCAGCGAGATTAGGAAGTCAAATCTACTCGTCATGATCAGCAGCTTATGAAATGTCAGGGCGGCATGGTAACTGCTGGAATCAATAACATCTTTGTTTGATTGTCTCACACGTAAATCACATCCAAATCAATCTTTGTTTGATTCTGTCACCAAATGCTTTTCATATCTTAGTTTAGATGTTCAGGTCATACAGCCAGTTTGAATGGGAAACAGTAGTATCCACATAATTAATCAAATTAGTTCACATGTAAACATATACATGCATTATGGGCACACATGCACACACATTTATACTGAATTTATACGTGAATCTTTGACTCTTCAATTCTTTCTCTCACATGAAAAGTTTATAGCCGCAATAAAGACCTTAATCTGAATATTGGTTCAGTCCATTTCATTTCTAAATCTGTCTAATCTGCCAAGAATTAAATAATGAACTGTGAGTCAATAATAAACCCATTTGAGCCTCCAGACTCAGACACCAGTTTGACTTGCAGCGGTAATGACGGACATTAGATGTGCCATGGCCTGCTCTGAATACAAATGCTCACATTATTTGGAATCCTGGACTGCGTTTTGACATTTTATGGCCATGAATCAGAGCAGAAAGGTTCTTTATGAACGTTCAACCTTTTCTTTGATAAGGTTGAACATTCATAAAAGCATTCATAAGTCAGAGTGGCAAGTTGGCAGACTGATGGGATTGTAAGACATCATCTGGGGTGACAGGGTGATGATTGAGATCCTATCCGGGACAGTGTATATCACGCTGTATGGACAGTAAGGGAGGGAGGAATCAACTAAAGGACAGACTGTCAGGGGAAGGCTAACTTGAGTGGCAGCTGAAAAATTATGCACATTTTGTCCCAGGATAACACATTTTAATCATGTCACTGTCACCTTTTAGCTCTTTGAACTGACATTGCGCTGAACCTCAAGGAATCATAAGAAGGATGACAAGTTATTTGTTTTGTTGCAGTTATGTGATGCAGACTGACTGCATTAGGGCCAAGAGCTAGTTCTGTTATTGTTCTTGACTTTATAACCCTTGTGCACCGATATCAAAATGACACGGCAATATTGTTCAGGCTATGAACTTAATGATAATATACCTGCCGAGGGGATTTCCCCCCACGACCAGATACTGCAAATCACATTGTCTCTCACAGTATTGTGTTAGTTCAGTGACAGAAGTGACAAACTGTGCCATCCAATACCACCCTGTGTTAAGTGCTGGTACTAACTCCTGTTCTTCAGGAGACTCATCAGTCACCAACAGCCTCTTCACACCGGTCATCAGCTTCACTGCTAAAGTAATTTATTGTCTAGGCAGCATTTTCTCTGAACGTAGCCCTATAAACCACTGGCTTACAGGATATCCAGCCTGAGATATTTTGAGGGTTAAACTGATGTGTTTGCACATGTTCAGTAAGTGTAACTAAAAGCGTACCAACTCAGGACTCCCATGTGGGACAGCAAACATCCACCAGTTAGCTGGCCCTAAAATGTCTCCAGCCTGAGGGGGTTTTACATGCATGCTGACTGAAAATAGGTTCTTCTTTCCCCTCTGGGTGAGAAGTTGGAAGAGAAGGAGACAGTAGATATATATAAAAATAACTGGGAGCCTTATCACATCAACAGTGCTTAGGGGAGCTCAAATATTATTCACATCAGCTTGTCTCTTATAACCAGCAACCTTCCAGTCATAAGATCACCTCTCTGACCTTCAGGTTGCCCCTTTCCCCAGTCATGCAAGCTCTCAGACTAAGTTGTACTTTGTTTGGCAGCAGATGCTCCCTGCTATTTAATGAGGCAAATAGCGCAGAGACAAGTGACAGAACCGCGTAATTAGCAGCTTTATTTGGAGTACAAATGCAACACTTAGTCTTCCAGGAAAATATCACTTCATGTCATTTCTGCTGTATTAAATTGTACGCAGTGGAGAAAGGACAGGATAATGGGAGAGGGTAACTCCTGCAATAAAGTGAGCTGGATTTGCACCCACAGCATTACCCATACATGATATGTGCGCAGGCCTGCCAGCCCAGCAGCGCATTCAAAATGATTTGTAATGTAATGTAATAATAATGTAATAGGTACCTCTGGATTTTTTCCAGATTCATGCAGTACAATATACGAAAATCACACCTCTTTTTGAACTATAGCCTCATCAAATAATTTACAATTAATTTAATTATTTACAGTTGCTTATAAAGTTACAATTGCTTTTCACGTCTCAGGAAATCCAAACCTCATCATTATAACACTGCACTGAGTAAAGAAATATGAGATCTTTCAGACATCTGTTTGCCAATATGTTGAGGCTTGGTGTACATTACTATAACGTGCACGCACACACTCTCAAAATGAAAAATAAATAAATAAATATGGCTGTAATACTCACACCACCTACCATGATGTACATGTCAGTATACACTATACTGGCAGGGTATGAAAATGAGCTGTCTGATCAAAGCTTGTCGTTTTTCCCCTCACAACTCCAGATATCAAATCATGTTTATAATCCGATGGAACTGACCTCGGTGCTGAACTGTCAATTTCAATGTCAAGCCTAACGAAAAATCACTACATTCATATAGGACTGGAATCTTATAGTTTTCCCGCGATAATTCCTATAGCCTACGTCTATTTTTTTTATAGGATTATTAGGCTACATTTTAGTAAAGGGAATTTGAAATGAAAAAATCACTACTAGTATAGTATATATACTAGTTTAGAGCGACCGTAGCCTACATTTTTCTCCTGTGATATGACTATAATATTCCTATAACATTCATATTGCAATTTAAAGGAATAGTATAGTTTTCCTGTGATATTCACATAGCACCCTTCTAAATGTAATATAATCCTATAATCCTACAATCCTTTTTATTAAGGGAACCAAAATAAAAAAGGCAATAAACAGACCTATCACTGAACACCTGAAATACCTCAGAGCCTAAACTATCACTCGCGTGCCATACAGCTGCATATGAAAGTAGTAAGAACCAAAATATTCAAATATGACATGCAAACCAACTCACTCAGACCCTTTACTTTCTAATGAACCGATCAAAATAAAGGCCTGCAGTCCTGTTGACTCCATGTTTTTTTTTTTAGTCTATTCTTACCTGTTAGTAATCTGTCCAGTCTCCGCGGTGTGTTTCATACACTTTGAGCCCGGCTCGTGCTAAAAGTTGTGGTTTAAAAAGCTCCTGAGTGCAGCGACGGGGAGAGAAAGTCGGGTTGGTCAGGGACAGTTTGCATGAAAGACCGCTTGAAATTCAGCAGCGCTCCGTCGATCCTCCCTTCGATTTGGCCAAAAAATAATAACAATAACAAAAAAAAACCCCTGTGAAGCCGCTAAAACCTTCTTACAGATTTGGCTGTCGGCCTCAAGGCGAGGCGGTGCTTCAATCTGACAAACCACTGGCACAGACTGCGAGTCAGACGCCTTGTCCCACTCAACTGGCCATGCTGAATGCAAATACAAAGCGGCGCGCTGAGAGAGAGAGAGAGAGAGAGAGAGAGAGAGAGAGAGAGAGAGAGAGAGAGAGAGAGAGAGAGAGAGAAAGAGGGAGAGAGAGAGAGAGAGAGAGAGAGAGAGAGAGAGAGAGAGAGAGAGAGAGAGAGAGAGAGAGATTGAAGTGTTTCAGCACCAAGGACAGCTCCTCTCTGCAGACTGGCGGGGCGCTTTCGAAACCACAGCCGCCTGTCCAGAGGTGCTGTGTAGAGCACGCAGGAAAGACTACACAGTTTATCTCTGACTGAGCGGCTTGTAGGAGCATCTGTAGGTCATATAAATTACAAGAGGGTAGTCGAGTGCGCTGTGAATACCGAGTGGTCTTTTCTGACAGCAAAACAAACACGCCCGCTTAAACAAACACTGTTGTCAGTACACCCATTTGAGAAGTAAGGCATCTCACCAAACTCCTGTCAAGATATTTTGTGCATTTAAGCTGCACCACATCCCCTGAATACAAAACAATCCAAAACAATACATCAGAGCAGATTAAGATTTTTCATACTTTATTTATACACAGTATCCTTCATACCACAATTAACAGAGGAACAAGAAGAATCTGGTTCAACAAAAGCAGGGCAGTGAAAGGGAAAAACATACAAATATCCCTGTGGCTCTAATTGCAGCCTGTAGTGGTGCTGAACCCTGGCTAGCCTAACATTGGTCGGTTCACTCTGTCCTGGGTCCAAAGGTCAGCCTCTCATCTGATGCAGATTCTCAATGTGAGACATGTAAACATTAATTTTTCTCTTAGCCTTTTCAAATCTCAAGTTTGGTCCAAATGTGACAGTTGCAACATCAGTCAACAGGTTAAGTGACTAATTGAGGGGGGAAGGCCCAGGTTATATAGCCTCCCTAAATTTGGCAGTTTAAGAAGCCTCACTGAAGTAGTTTTGTGTGCCTCAGTAGTAGCCCAGTAGTCTCAGGACCATGCTGCTCGACACACCTGCTCGAATGCTAAAACACTCAGTTTGGCACCGGTGAACAAAAAGCCAACATAAGCAATTTACATATAGTCTATTTGTCTGTTTATGATTTTGCGTTCTTGCGCTCTAGCCAAACAGGACTTAAACTGGGCAGGCTACACGACAGCCAGGAGGAGAAGACGATGAGGAGAAAAGCGCAAAATGACTAGCGGGTTTGTCTCATACTGTGCGACAAGGTGGGAAACTCCATGCTCCACACCAGGGGTTTCTCTGTAGCATGCAAGGGCCTTTCTCATGCTTAGATCAGGCCTCGCCTCACACATGCACACAATATAAGCAAGAAAACACGGTGGTTTAGCCACTGAGGGCTCTGAAATCCTCACACCGTAACTCGGTCTCGAATTCAGCTGGAGTTAAAGAAGGATTCAGCCCTGAGACGACCAAGGCAAGAGGGCGATAAACCATTTCACGCACCACGGTCAAACATAGGTGCTGCATATTCTCTATGACATTGGTTAGTAGAAAACAATGGATAAATAGTGGAAATACATATTACAAGGTTTGCTGATACCAAAGCTACCAAAGATTCAGCCAAATGTTATATCTCTTCTCGGGGTAATCTAAACATAGAAATGTCCAAACCATCTAAGGTAGTAAAAGCACATTCAGTTCAGTGGTATAAAATCTGCGAGTAATTTCTCTTTTTGAAACATCTCTTTTGAAACATATTTACAAAACGGTTGACATGTAGGGCAGACATCTCTCCGGACATAAAAGTTCAGTAAGCGTAACGTAAAACGGGAACAAAACCTTTTCCTCAACAATTAGAAAGTGATAAACATTTCTTCGGAATATGACTTTCAAAAACATACAACAATTATATATTAACATACTGTATATCATAATACTAAGATTTACAATGATACCAGACGTGTACTGCATCCTAGGGTCTACTGCTCGTACAGAGTCAGAAAATAAGCATGCAACAGAGATCTGCTTTGTGCATATGGAAATAGCATCTTTATAGTTTCATCAAAACATTGTCTCTTTGATCCACAGTTTTCTGACCCTATATATAAGTCCTGAATGCCATATTCTCTGTTGTACACCCACCATACGCAACATCCACTCTACTGAAAAGGCGTGTTTATAGACGATTTGTAACCGTGAGCGTACGATATGTGCTTCCGTCTCTCTATGTGAGTTAGATATAGTTCCACTTCCTACAAAACATCTGAGATATAAACTGTCCCTGTCGAGGGGTTCAGCGCGTCGACACCGTCGGGAAGGTGGCGGCTCAAGCCAAGAGGATAGACATTATACTCGACAAGGACATGTGTTGAGAAAACTGATACAGCTGTTTAGGTATTCGGTGTGATCTGCGATAAAAATATCTTGTTCGACTTCTACTTTGGCACTCACGTTAACGGTAGACTATCTCTTTTTTTCGGTATATAAATATAATATACATGTGTAGCAGTTCAGAAAATGGCAGCACAGTAAGTAGAGGAAGTAAAGCAGGGATAAGAACGGGCAAAAAAAAATATGTTTCGTTCTCATGTGCATTGCAGCTTGTTGCATGGTAAGAGAAGGAAGATGAGTGGGATGAGGAGGAGGAGGAGGAGAAGGAGGAGTGCATCTTTACATCAATACCTAAAGGCATAATGGGATAGTGCTCGGTACACACATTCATACACAAGAAAAGGCTGGAGGTTTGGAGGGATTCAGGGATATATTTTGTATGGGCGGCATAGGGAAAAGTTGCCATGTAATTCCCTTCTACATTTTCTCTCACTGTAGCAGTCAGTCAGTACTAACACACTTATGTACTTTTGTGTCCCAACCTTCACAGTTTTAATGTTTACTTCCCTCCTCCCTCACTCTCCTCCGCCATCTCAGTACACAGATATTGATAGCTAGTTGACAGAACATTGTAGAAGATGATAAGAGTCTTTTTGACAGCAGGATATTTGAGGCGGGGGGTTTTGGAGTTCTGGAAGGATCTTGCAATCCAAGACTGTCCGTGTCTCCCCCCCCCCCACCCCCCTCCTCCCTCTGCTTTCTCCTCATACCACGCTGTGCAGTGACGGATGAAGGAACTGGGGGTTGATGTAGGAGAAGCCTGCAAACTCGCTCTGGTCGATGTTGGCGATGACCAGCTGGTCGGGCGGGGTCAGCATGGGCTGGGTGCGTGTGAAAAACTTGTCAAAGTTTTCCGCCCCTTTGCCACACTGTGAGGGCGAGAGCAGAAAGAGATAAACCATGTTAGAGATGTGGAGAGAGCAACAATAAAACGGCTGGAATTGAGCAAGATCAATCAATATTTTGAGAGGCAGAATACGAAAAAAGCGGTTTGGTCAAAGGTAATGGAATTGCAGATTTGTGATTAATAGCCTTTTCATCGTGAGTCTTAGTAGAAAGCAGCCCCAGAGTCCCAGAGGCAAGGTGGTGCAGGGAATGTCACAGCCTGAAGTGTAGTAGGGCAGAAGTTGTAATTAGATTAGGATCTAACCCTTAGCAGCCGTAGAGGTCATTGACTTGAATACATAGCTGTGCTGGAGGCTGTCATGTGTCTGATGCAGCTGAATACAACTCATATTACTGTAGGTCATGTATAGTATCGACACAGTCATGAAACAAGATGAATTCACTGACAATCAGTCATGCTCTGTATGAAAGCTGCAGCATAAGGAACCAATTTTCTTAACATATGGTGTTACATATTAAACCTGCAATTTCCAGGGCGAGCTTATATCCACTTTTATTATTTGGTTACACAACAAAGAAAAACAAATCTGTAATTTACAATGTCCTTCAATGCCTGTGATGCCTGTCTCAGTATCTTGGGAGCCATATCAGCACATGAGGCATTTTGAACTATTCCATAATAATCCGGAAGCCAGGCCATAAAGCCTCAATGGATCTTTTGTGCGCGAGTCCCTTCAGACCCATTAATGACGCAGTCTGTGAGCTCACAAGTATGATATACCTCACAAAACCTCCTGAATGGATGGAGCCAAATTTAGCACTGCCCCCAACCCCCTCCTCCACCCCCTCCACCCATTCTGTGAATAGAGACAGCTACATCCGCTATGTAACCCTCCATTTACTGTGGCCCTTGTGTGGAAGTGAAAGTAAGGGGACTCTGCTCTTAGAGGGCTATATTTAATCCTTGGCGGCAGCGGCTGCTTTTCCGTAGGCACAGTGGGCACTGAAGGGAGAGAGAGAGGGAGAGAGAGAGAGAGAGAGAGAGAGAGGGTGTGTGTGGGAGCGCGGGGGTTCACAAACAGAAAAGGAGTGTTTGTGAGTGACAGGAGGTGGCGGTGGCGGTGGCAGTGGGGCCGGTTGACTGCAGCTGGGCTCCGGCGGTCCTTCAGCCTCAAGCTCAGCTACAGGGCTGCCGGGTCCACATATGCACGCCGGGTGAAGATGAATGGGAACGCACACGTCATATGGCACGCACCCATTCATGCATGTGCACTTTAAAGTGCACTCATAAAGGCGCTCTGAGGAAGTATTTGAATTCTACAGTAGACATATACAATGCATACATTTTTTTTTACTTGCTGCGTCTCTTTGTGTTGTATGTGATTGCTCTTTTCAGCATTGCACTCCCCACATTGGGGACAAAATCACTGGATGTTAGCTCATTTGTGATGTGTGTCCATCAGTCTCCCTCATCACCTATCATCAACACCCAAGGAAGTAAATTTGAATTGTTAAACCCTTCCTATGTCTACTTGAAGTGAGCAGAAAAGGAAAGGTGCCACCCAATGTCCTACTCTTTGATTCTGTGCACCAGACTGAGATTCAGTCCCTTCAGTGTAATGTTATGGGAGCCATCTGGTCAAGTAGGAATAAGAATAAAATGTAAAAAAAAAACTAAACAAACACAGTCTTTCCTCTTTTAAACTGGTCTTGGTGCTGGTTTTAAAGTTTTGTAATGCTAAGAAATGTTGATGCACTATGTCATTTTGGAAGCTCACATGCTCATACACAGATGAACACAAACATATACTGTACATTCTTTCTCTCGCACACACACACACACACACACACACACACACACACACAGACACACTCCCATGGAGAACTAGAGAAAGAACCCTGCCACAGTATTTTCCTCGTGGCACGCTACGCCTCCCCCAGCTCCACTCACCACTTTGGGCTTAAAGGGCGGCTGGACCTCTCGGTTGGCCAGGCGATCCCAATCGATGCGTCTGAAAAAGGCCTGGTCCCTGATGTCCCGCTCTCCCTCCGGGCCGCAGCCGAGACGCTTTGACGGGTGCTTGGTCATCAGCTGGGGTGGGTGGGGGTGGGGGGAAGAGAAAGGGGGGGGGGGGGGTCAGAAGAGGTGACAGAGGCAGTTAGGTGGTTGGGGGAAAGAAAAGGGAAAAAAAGGTGTGAGACAGAGTTAGTTATAGAGGAGAAACGGCTGTAAGGCTGTCTTTGAAGCTTACGTTTTGTTTCCACATTTCATCTTCGCTTCTCTTCTGTATATCATTACATTATCGCATTAGTGACATTATGCTAAGGTAGTCTCACGTTCATACATGCACACTGTTTTCATCATATTGTAACTGGTTTTAAAATAGTAACAGGAAATTGCGGTGCCTTTTCATAGCTCATTTTTTGATTCAGCGGCCATTTTTAATTTTGACCATAAATCATTTTGCAAATGAGCTGTGGAGCAAACAATGGAAGGGGGTCAATATCATCTCTTTTGTCACGTTTTCCAATTGCTGAGATGATGAATGATATTTCTAGTGGTGGCATGCAGCTACAGGGCGTAATATCATAATAAATGATGGTGGGGTATGTTATTAAAAGACTTGATCAGCCCGTCCCTGAATCTAAATTGAATCTCTTCTGGTGTGTAAATTGAATCTGAAAACTCATTTCCTTGTTGGTAAATAAGATGGACACCCACGATGCTGGTACGGTGTGATGATGTCACCGTCCGAATGGGTGCCCAGGTGCCAGAAGAACAGGACCCTTTCTGACGGCCATGAAAATTTGTGACTCTACTCTGTTGAGCATGAATTTGAATGACAGTGTTGAGGGAACACTTTGCTAGTGTACCGTGCAAAATGATTTACTGTTGCAGACAGATGAAACGGTGACAGATGAAAACCAAGTGAAGCTTTCACCAGTATCCTACATCCTTAGTTTGTCCACATGGAGACACAGACCCATGCCAAGCTTCAGTGTCACGCTAACAACTGAAAAAGCTACGGGGAAAATCTAAAGTAGGGCAAATGGAGCGGGTTTGCTATCAATCTGTTCATACACAGACATATCAAGGAAGGTCATATGTGACCAAAGGCAGTGTTCGGTTCACTTAAACAGTACTTACGCCCTTGCAGATGGACACAGCCTCTTTAGACATGGACTTAGGGTAGGACACATTGTGCTCCATGATAGACTGGAAGAGTTCATCCTCATCCTCTCCGTCAAACGGTGGCTAAGGAGGAGAGACACAGCGTCACAGAGTTAAGCCTCGCACCCTTTCAAATATATTTCAATCGTACACAATCGTGGTTCTGTATTTGTCCATAGACAGTATAGACTGTATGTGAAGTCCTTCTTCAAACATTCTGTTTGATGAGGAGGAGAGTAGCATGTTTCTCTGACAACACATCCACTTTGACAAAAGGTTTTGGGTTAATTTTTGTAGTGGCACAAGTTAAAAGTGGAATTGGGTTTGGTGATTGTTGTTTGGTGATTGTTATTTTGATCATAACCCTATTGAAGTCTAATCCGCTGTAGGAATTACGCTCTACATCTAACAACACTGAGAACAAATACCACCTGTCTTGTTTGTGAAAAATAAACAGCACACCCTGTAATTCTCAATTCAAGTGATGCTTGTGTGTGTTCCTGTATGTGTGTGTTTATGTGTGTGATCCTTCTTCAGTGGGGAATAATATCTCCTGCAAACTGTTGCCAGGAAACTGGACACCTTAACAAAACCTACTTTTCTCTAAAGTGATGCATCATTATACTGGTCAATTCCAATTAAGAGAAGAACAGGTTAATTTCTGTAACTGTATGAGTCACTGACCACGTTCTCTTTGACACTTGGTCTTGTATGTACAAAGACTGTTAAGCTTTTCCTGTCACAAGGACACAGAGTGTTACAATACACACTACTACTACTACAATACTCACAGTCAGACTGTCAAATGCCACAGGGCCTTGTCACAGAGAATGAATCATGAAATTGTGTTTATTCTTTCCTATTAAATTAAGCTGAGACGATGAATTGGGAAGGGAACTGCAGTCAAAACCATAACCTCTGTTTTATAAATACAGCAGCTATTAACGTGGTATGAATATGGCCAAAATGACAATCTCAATTATTTTTCTAGATATTGTGATAATTAATTCCAATTATTAGTTTTTATAATTTGAGGAATAGATATTATTTCACTGCACTTTTTGGCATCTTATATAAACATCTCAGCTATTTTCACCTACAGCAGACATTCTAAATGAAATTACATTTTTCACTGTTGATATTCTGAAGATTTATTATTTGTGGTACCTAATATACGATGCAATTATACATTATTAATTGTACAACCCCAGTACAAGGACGACAAAACTCCCCTGTAGACCAGGACCGGTACAGTAAAAGAGCATAGTACCTGTCCTGCCAGCATCTCATACAGAAGAACTCCATAAGCCCACCAGTCCACTGATTTCCCATAGGGCTGGTACGCTATGATCTGGAAGGGACAAAAATAAAGACTTCAAGACTTGGAACAGTCGCACACTCTCCGTCTCAAAAACACACAGACACACACACACCTGTACTTTTCCTACTGCCATAATCAGTCTCAAACCTGTCCTAACCCTGTCAAAAGTACTTTAGCTACAGTCAAGATTGAATACTGCAATACTTCAGCGCAACCAGGGACAACCAAGGGTATCAGAGAAGATGAACAACGTTAACAGCGGCACATAAAGAACTACTTTTCTCATCTAAACTCCAACCAAATCGACCACCATTAAATACAGTGGGCTATTTTGAGCTGCCATAACAAAGGCGCTTTCTCCTACCATCCAATTTACCACCCCACACCTCCCACACACACACACACACACACACACACACACACACACACACACACACACACACACACAAACACATACACACATGCACATACACACACACAGGCATAATTACGCAGGGATCTACATACATACTGTACAAAGGCCTATATAGACACAGAGACACGCACACAAGCAAAGAGCTAAATCACAGCTGCACTAGCCTTTGACAGTGACAGAAATGCAGCAATTTTAAAGCACTCTCAAAATTACAATTCAATAGAAAGCGCTGAGCTTTGGGGAGAAGCTGTGACCTGTTGCACAGCCACACATGATTTCATCTCTTGGCTTCGGTTTCTGCCTCTCTTTCCCCTGATAGACACTCAAAGAGGAAACACTGTAATGGGTTTTTATCCAGACAAAGGCTTTTTTTCCCCTGGGGATTCTTTGCTTGGATGACAATAATTTGCAGGCCTAACATGCTCTCCAGGTCCAATCAACAGACCAATAAGATGGATGGATGGACTGAAGGACTGTCGGAAAGGCAACCTCTGAATAAACTAGTTTTCTAATTTTGAAAATGAAGCTGAAGTATGTTTGTTTAAGGTTTTCTATTGCAATGTGATGGTTCATGAAGCCGTGAAAACCATCACTGATCTGGTGAATTATTTTTTTTTATTGAGCCAGCTCTGTTTTAATAAGGTGTGTGGAACTTGTTCAGCTGTGCTTTCCTCAGCTGCCACCCTCAGATCACGCAGACTTCGTCGTGAGGGAGTGAAAGCTCAGGGAGTCTTAAAATAAACCCTTCTAGTTGAGGTTTTCTGTGAGAAAACAGGAGACAGGGCTTCCCTCACTTCCCACCTGTGGGACACCATGCTCCCTCATGAGTCAGTGGAGACAGAGGCGGAGTGGACGCACGCACGCACACACACAAACACACACACACACACACACACACACACACACACACACACACACACACACAGAATAGCAGGCCTGTCAGCTCGCGGCTGAATACCTCCATCAATACAACATTGGTATCAAGGGCAGAGAGACATAATAAAGTGGAGAAGCCATCTATCCAGGGATTTGGAGAAGAGAAGGGACTCAGGACTTGGATAGATATTTCACTAATACGGTCTCAACAAACCTTGTATGTGACAAATGTGTGACATTTATGTGCATGGGCCTGATACATTGAAACAAACAAACCTCACATTGCCCTCACTGAATCGTCTCCGTTCTCTACTCTATGTACCCCCTCTCTAAAAAAATGCCTTCCATTTCTTTTTTTGGTTTTTGGTTGCTTGTAATTCTAGGTGGCATGGCTATGAATTGAAGCATATTCTACTGTTGCACTCATTGTCAGCCACTTTGCCTAAAATGTAAATGTAACAAATTAAACAATTTTTTATCTGTGCTCATAAACAATTGCAACAATCCATGATATAGTTGATGAGGGAGACAAAGGGATAAGATGCAATACAATCCTCTCATCTTTTTTTTTATCTCCCCCATTGTAACCTGGCTCCCCTACTTCCCCATATGAGACTTTCACTTCTCCTCTGCAGTGTGCAGCTCACCTCTGGTGCAATGTAATCAGGTGTGCCACAGAAGGTGCGTGTGTTCATGCCTTCATACATGTTCTCCTTGCACATGCCGAAGTCAGCGATCTTGATGTGGCCCTCGGAGTCCAGCATCACGTTGTCAAGCTTCAGATCCCTATGGGAGAGAGAAGAGGGTCGTTTTTGTGAGTTGTCTTTGTGACTACATCCTTTTTGTGTTTGCTGTGGACAAGTCAGCGTCCTTTCCAGACTACAGAGGAACACAGAAATACTGCGAATAATTGTTGAAACACCAGCACTGCTCTCCACCACTGCCGTCTCTCTGAAGCAGTTTATCTGTCTGCAGCACACATCCTACGCTGGGTGACAAACAAAATAATTTCCTGGCCTGAAATCACTATTCCCACACCCCTGCTTTCTCTGTGTTGTTCTTTTACTTTTTACTTTTTCAATTCAGCCTACTATTCTGGTCATGTTTCATGTGTGAATTATTCATTTTCCGTCCCGTCTTTGTCTTCCCCTCGTTCACCCACTCCGCCACTTATCTGTCTTAAGTCACAAAGGCGAGTTGGGATGCTAAACAGAAGGCTGGCGGGATGAAGAATGGATGTGCGTCTTTAGCTGAAGTCTTAAAGAAGGACGGGGTGACCTTAGCCCCTGTCTTTCTGTCATTTCTATTTTTCCGTTTGAGTGAGTTAAACGTATAAGTCCCATTCCCTTTTAATCTCGCTCTCTCTCATTCCCTCTCATTCTCCCTTTCTCTGTTTCTCATTCTTCCTGTCCATCTCTCTGCTTTCTTTGCCACCTCCGCTCTCTCTTTCTGTCGCTATCACGGTGATCTCCCAATTCTCTTATTCTCTGTCTGCTTCACTCTGCCCATCAGTCTCCCTGTCTAAACTATTTCACAATCCAGCAAATCCAATTCCCTATCTGTGCTCTTGTATTCCTTTATCTTCACCTCTTCCACATGTTTTTCTTCAGTTTTCTCCTCATCCTCCTCCTCCGTTTCATATAGATTTTTCTTGACCTGTCTCCCTCTCTCTCTCTTTTTCTCTCTAATGAGTCACACTCCCCTCCTTTCCTTTTCAACACACAAACTGCATTGAAATTGAAGTTTGTTAGAGTGAAATGAATCTCTGCTCACAACATAATTTACTGTAAATGGTTGAAACCACCTTTTCCCCAAAACCATGTCAATGAGAGCACCTACATCTTGGAGTTGTGGTGAACATGGTACCTCATTAAAACTGGTTTCCTAAAGTGCACAACATATAACTGTGATCCGGCCCAGGACATTTGTCACATGTCATCCCCCGGTCTTCCCTGTCTCTCTCCACTTTCAACTGTCTAATAAAGGCAAAAATTCCCAAAATTGTCTTACAAAAATGGTTTCCCTCTGGGTCACCCACCTGTAGATGATTCCCTTCCGATGCAAGAAGAACAAACCCACAGCAATCTCTGCAGCGTAAAACCTGCAAAATTGAAAATAACATAATTACATCTACACAGTAGTGAAAACTCTCACTCAAGTCATGCTCATGTAATCTTCATTTACAAATGCCAATCCACATTTCTGATATAAGAAAGCAATAGTCAAGATATCCCTTGCCCTAAAAAGTCAATAATGGTAAATCTTTACCGCCCTGCAACACATGATCGCGTGTGATAGCTGGATGAGTGTGCATACATCATATCTTTGGTATTGCCCTTCAGACAGTATAAACAAACATTTGCATGTTTGCTTGCACACAAGATCCTGAAGTAGTACACAGTACACATGCATGGTGATTGGTTAAATCTGATGAAGTGCTCTCATCATCAATCTTCTACCCTCGATACACATCTACAATATCTGATACACTGATACACACGAGGAATAATGACATCAGATCCCATCTACTGGTAAATGGGACCACACATACCAGAAAGTGCTTTGAATAAAAGCATTCACCAAACAGCATAATTTTAGCATGTACAGTATTATTTTTTACATCAGAGGTAAAGATGAAATCCAGGTCCCCAGAGTGAGAACCCAAACTTCAACCACAAGATAGTCATTATGATGTCAATGTAATATTTGAGCATTTTACAGTTACCAGCCTGAATACTGATCAATGGCATGTGGCTGTAAATACAATAAATTGGGTAAAAACATGAGAGTGCCACCATGCTCCATGTCAGTATGGATGGACCCAAGTGGGCAGAGTGTCCTTACACTGCCTGAGGCTCCTTGAACTTTCCCACACGCTGGATGTGGTACATGAGGTCCCCTCCGTTGATGTACTCCATCACAAAGTACAGTCGATCCTACACAAAAGAGGAAGAGTTATTAGCCAATACGCAGCTCCAAACAGTTGAAACACCAAACACACAATGAAAAATACATGCACACTACAAAAAAGTCAGTGCATTACCATTAGAAAGATAAAGGCTATATTTATGTTGAATAAACTTATGGTGGAACAATAGAAAATGTAATAGCATACAACACTATGAACAGAAATAGATCACTGGCAAACAATAAAAAACACAAAATGACAATCTGTGAAAAAGGCTTTCTAGTTTCCCGTACAAAAACATCTTGTCTAATATTGTTCTCCTCCAGAGACATTAAAATGCCCGGCGGCATGATCCATTCTTTCAATATAATGGCTGGGTCAGTTCACATTCCCCTATCATACGTCAGGTGTAGCTTTCATCAGTAAATGTAGTTTTTATTAAAGGCCCTTTGAGTCACCCTCTCTCTCCACAGAGTTGACGCCATACTGGTCACTTAGTATTCAAGGGTGGTCTCAACTCAGTCCAAGTGTATCAACTTTCTCTGCAGGGGAACCGGCAAGAGTGTGAATAAATGCGAGCAACAAAGGTAAATACAGACATAAGGGGAGACAGGATACGCAAACAAGTACGTATGCATGAATACAGACAGGGAGACAGACATGAACACACACCCTATTCTAAAACAGTGTTTAAATGCCAAGGGTATGAGTAAACAGAATTTCAGTTACCAGCTCATGAAAGAATAATGGTACTTTTAGAAAACGTTCTCTGAAAGATCCTATATACTGTATATATCCTATATTTCCCCAGCACTTCCTTTTGGAAGAGCTGCAGGATGCGTGCAGTAAAGATCGGGATTTATCTGTACATACCACAGTCTGGAAGCAGGAGTGCAGCTGTGTGAGGAAGGCCGGCTTGTCTCTCTGGGCCAAGACTCTCTTCTCCACCATGGTACATTCAACATCGTCGTCCTGGATCACAACGTCTTTCTTCAGGATCTTTATGGCGTACAGCTCTTCTGTCGACTTCATCTCTGCCAACATTACCTACAGTTGACGAAGACGCCACGGGTCAAAGGTCACAAGGTCACGAAAGACTTGACACATTACACTGATTAAACGGTAATCCGCTACTGTCTTATTTTTAATTTCCCATACCTGTTATGGTCACTGAAATAAGAATTTGAAAAGGCAAAATGCCCATTCTGTGGCAATGAATCAGATTTCATCAACTTTGAATATACAGTAGACTTGTAATGTGTTGATGCTGTGTCTGCTGTTACACACTACATCTGGTCTGAACTATATGTGAGGTCTTTTTACCGTTTGTCCTGCGTCTAGTGTTGCAATCCTGTATTGTGTAACTGACATGTAATGTGTTGGCACCAATTAATGAGGTCGAATTGGCAAATCAAAGAGATTCTGCATTTTATGGACCAAACAATTGCTCATTGACATGACAACATTATCAAACACTCTTTGGCAGCCGTCTCTCATGTATCACAATATCGATTTCAGCAGTGATGCCCATTTTTTTTTATCAGTTCTGTGCTTGTGCCTTTCACCTTGCCGAAGCTGCCCTTCCCCAGCAGGGCGAGGAAGTGGAAGTCGTTGAGTCGGACCCGGTCCATGTTTCCTGAAGGCAGACTGAACCGCCGGTGGTCTGATGGCGTGATCACTTTTTTACCATGGCCCAGCTTGGCTTTCTGTGGTGTACAACACACACACACACACACACACATGAATGACATTATAACACAGAATACATCCTAGATTTGAATTCTGTTGCTGTAGGTGTCTCGGATGAGGTTTTATATACACGGTTTGATAGTTCAGCATTCACAAACAAAGCAAAGCCCATGAGGTGCTCAGTGTTTGTCAAGTGAGAAATTCTCTATAATTCAACTGTGACTAAAACCTCAATTATTTGGTTGTTTGCACGATGCTGCTCTGTGCCGCTCAGATCTGATTGCATTGTTTACAAGATGCGTGTAAGTAATACCATGCCTGACGCCTCCTCTTCCTGTGGGCCTTGGAGAGAGAACATAGAGAGCATATTCGACTGGTGTCTCTAACAGCTCGTCTGGAGTCAGATTGTACTCCCTGTGATCTCCAGGCATATGACAGACTGCTACAGTGTCTTTGTAGAGAAGCATGACTAAATCACGGGTTGCTTCAATTTTCTCAGTGGAAACCAAACAGTAGGGCATGGAGCAGGAAGTGTGTACGCCACTGAGATATATATATATCTATGTTGGGCTTGTGTGTTGTTTTGCAAAAGTATTTAGTGAAATAAATTTTGTATTAATGAGGATTGAGGCATGTAGCAACTGATACCATAATAACTGCTGGATAAAGTAATAAGCTGTCAAAGTGTAATACAAATATCTCTCTAAATGGATTGAAAATACAAAAACATGTTAATGAAATAAATTCACAGATAAGGTAATATCACATTATTACATTAACTGGTGATTAAGTATAAAGTATTTCTAATTGATTATGTAATTATTATATTTACTTACAGTGTAATAAATGTGAATAAAAAGAATGTAACAACTCAAGTTACATTCATTATTAGTCAACATAATTATTACATCATCAATTAAAAACATGTTACACCCCTATGATGGTTATGGGTAATGTAATAATGTGATGGTATTACATTATCTGGGAATTTATTACATCAGCATGTTTTATTATATTTTCAACCATTTACAGGGACACTTTAGATTAGATTTTGATCAGTTAATACATTATCAGGTGCTACAAGGCATCAAGATGAAGACACTGACATCATTCACTGAAATGTCATAGGAAACTGGTTGGCTGCCATCATTTCACAAGTCAGAAACGAACCAAGCCCCTCTATTCATTATCTATTTCTATGGAGAAAGAACATAGCGCTCTATGTTCTCCGCTGACATGCCAGTTGTTTTCAGAGACGTCTCTCCGCTGATGCATTTTGGGAAATTGTGAGGTGGGCCCTGCAGTCTGCGGGGGGTGGCAGTGTTGCAGGGTTCCCTGTTGTTATAATAACTGGCCTGCCAAGCCTCCTTTAACACAAAGGGCAATTAGAACCCTGCCAGCTGCCATCATGGCTCCAGCGCTTGTCTGTTTCTGTCAGATAATGCAGGGGAAAATAGGCGACCGGTGGGGCACAGAGACTTGTTGCCAGGCCAACCATTCCTCTACTCTTGACTCAATGTTGCAGTGTGCTCAGCATTATAACTTTGATGGCATTTGTTGGGGTCAGGTTAACTCGCTCTACCTGTGCACCTGTTGGGGTAAATTAAGAGCAGAAATGTGTAAACAGTGTTTAAGAGTGTGTGTTTTTTTAACTGGAGAGTGGAGGAGAGTATTGCCTAGTGCAGTGCTTCTCAATCCAGGTCCATGGGACCAGGAGTACTGCAGGTTTTTTATCCTACCAGCTAGTTGACTGCATCCACCTGGTGCCCCAGTCCCAATCAGTTCCTGATTAGATGGCTACAGAAAACCAGCAGGCTCTGAGTCCTGAGGAGCTGGATTGAGAACCACTGGCCTGGTGAAATGTTAATGCCCATTCAGGCCCTGTCTAGTGTATTTCATTCTTCCTACTTCGAGTACCCCAACAAATGTCACCCAGTTGCTGTTAGGAAATGCTTGAACAGGTGAAACATCTCAGAGAGTTGACTGTGTGTTCCTGTTCTTTGACTGATGCGGTAAACCCTTCCATTAAGGCAGCGATACACAGCCACTCAGATGTGCCTCAGTGTTGTTGCTTTAATCAGGCAGCAGCATCTTGTTGCCAGGAAACATTTGAAGAGATAGGTGATCCTGTGCTTGCTTTGTTGCCTGTTGCTGGGGGTGTTGCTCATCTAACCTGCAGCTTACACACAAAAAAATGCTTATTTTACTGTCACCCTAAGCTTGGAGAGACACCCAGTGGTCATTTAGAGAAGGGAAATACAAATACATTCACATAAACTTGACATGGATTAACATGGACAGATTGCCAATAGAAGATCAGGCAACAGCACATCGTACAAACAATTTAGAATAGCACATCCAACTGTTTCAAAATAAACAGAAGATAGACTATGCATTCAAAGTGGCCACAGAGTGGCTTTCAAACACACAAACAATGCAGCCACACACCAGTCTTAAAATTAATATAATGCTGCCACCATGTGGAGAGATTTGGCATGCACACCAAAGATATACATGTGCATTCATATGTACAGTTTGTGTGTATCAGTTACCATCCATGCTTAACCTCCGAACAGCCTTCTATAGTCCAGACTAATGACAGACTAGTAGAAGGCGGGGTGTAGACCACACTATCAGCCAATGAGGAGCAGGTGTGAGGCTCTCCTGGCCAATGACATTGCATTGATGGTGGTGAGGATGAAGACCCCACCAGAGGCCTGAGTGGTCCACAAATTTACTAACAACAATGCGGTGTGTGTGTGTGTGTGTGTGTGTGCATGTGTAAGAAAGAAAGTACGTACGTTAAAGGTGCTACATGAAGCATTTTAAAACATCAGTATATCATTGTCATATTAATTGTGAAACCTCTGAGATGATTGTTAGCCTCTGTCTCATGCAAGTGGTGTTGTTAGTTTCTACTGTTTCTACTGTGTCACTCAATATAAAATGCAGTGTAGCGGCTGGTAGAGGCTGCAAATCTTCTCAGTGAAGGTCTTGTTTGTTTACAGTAATCTCACTCATGTCTCATAATTAATGTGGTAATTATTTGTTGATGTTAAAATTAGATGTAGCACCTTTAAGTGTGTGTGAGTGAGTGAGCAAAATAAGGAGAGACAGAAGAAAGAGTGAAAGAAAGAGAAAAAGAGAGAAAGAAAGAAAGAAAGAAAGAAAGAAAGAAAGAAAGAAAGAAAGAGAGAAAGAAAGAAAGAAAGAAGCAGAAAGAGTGTATGTTGCGGCAGTGTTAGAGAGAAAAAAAAAGCATGTTATTCAGTGTGTGTTAACAGTGAGCAAATTGGGCTGCTTCAGCCAGATACTGTTGAGAGCCTTTGTTAGTAAATCAGATTCATTTGTGGAAGCCCAGCAGAGCTCCACAAACAATCGTACTAGGCGAGTGTGAGAGGTTGATGCATGGTGGAGAGAGAGGGGAAGAGAGAGAGAAAGACAGAGAGTGAGCAGGCAGAGGAGCTACCTTGAGATAGTGGATATTTAACTGGCAGGCCTAGAAGAGAGAAGAAACTCACTTGTTAGTCGGGTCAAGGGTTAGTTGATGTGTGCATGTGTGAATGTGCTTCTTCGCGGGACAGGGAATGGTGAAAAATACACATGTGGACACAAAAAGGGGGCAACAGAGAGAGAGGCTTTGATGATTTGTTATTTTGATCCGTTATAATTATCTATCTAGAAATCCTCCTTCCTAAAGGTCTGATGAAACAATCAAAGGCATGACTGGAAAACAGAATAAAACCCTGTTCTGTCACAGCGGCGTGCATCTTGCCCCGGTTTCCAAGGCAACACACACAGATGTGTGAAGACGCTAGGCTCAGAGGGAACTTAAGGCCAGCGTTGGAAGTGGAAAATTAAAAACAACAAAAACTCACTGTCTAGAGAGCTGGAGATGACATTCACACTCACGTATTTCTATACTCTTATGCACACTTGGACTTTAATAAAAGAAAACCTATCTCTCTTTCCTCTCTCTTCTTCACTCCCTTATTTTTCTGCACCTCTGCAATTTTTCATTACACTAGCCACCTTCTAACCCCAAGTTAAGAGTATTGGAAGACAGTAATTATGGTCCTCTTTTAATGTGTAGGCATGTGTCATGTGTTAACACAAACCTGCAATACACAGATTGGCCACTAGAGAGCGAGTGTCAGTTGCTATAAACCATCCACCAGACATGATTAAGCATGACTGGATGAGAGGACCAGAATAATACGGAGAAAGAAAAGGCGATGTTTCAAAATAGTAGAAAAAGAATCTCACTGGTCCATTCTGCCTACTCTACTCTACTCTAGATTAGGGCTCTCGGGGTTGGTGAGGCTTCCAGCTGAGATTAAATATGGGTTGAATTAAAGTCAAGAGTGTTCCCTTAGAACCCTTCACTCTAACGGCAGGAGAAAGTGATCTCCTCTCCGACAGACGGGGTGAAAAGCACAAGCAAGAACAGGATGAAGTTACCATGGTGACAGGAGAGTGGAACACGTTTGGTTAAAGTATGTGTGTGCATGTGTGTGTACAGTATGCGTGCGTGGGCTTGGGCATGTATTGCTGTGCAGCTGAGGTGAAACAGAGAACCTACTTGTGCTTTTATTGAATATTATCATTCATATATATATATATTTTTTTTTAAAAGACGCAGATGCCAGTCTGTCCTGTGAAAGACTTCGACTCCTCCTCGTCCTCACCTCAAACTTCTGTCGGAGCTCCAGGTTGACGTCGTCCACCTCCGGGATGGGCACGTTGTAGTACTCTCCCTCTTCCTGGTTCAGCATCTTATACCTGGGAAAAAAAAAAAAGAGAGAGAGAGAGAGAGACAGAGAGAGAGAGAGAGAGAGAGAGAGAGATTATCTAACAAATCATCATATTAATTTATCCTCTGTAGGTCTGTGGATCAGGTTAGTTTTTGATCCATCAATCTATCCATCATCCATCCCTCCCTCCCTCCATTCACCCACTCAGCTGTTTAACTATCCATCCCTACACCACTTTAATCACAAGTAGCTGTTGATTCCCATGGTTTGAGTATTTAGTGTCTGGATGTGACGCTGGCTGCTGTCTAGCAAACAGAGTGTGTATCTGTTGACAGGTTCTGCTCTCTGTCAGCACCAACTTGACTCAGCTTCCTCTCTAATGTACACATCCTCTTGGCCACTTTTCCAGGGACCTGGTATATACTAGACACTCTGTCACAAACACACAAACACACACACACATACGCACGCACTCTCACTCATCATTTTTATAGTAGTAGTGGTTTCCGATCAGCCGGTGCCAAGCTTCTTTATGCGTTGGTATTTCCAGGAGCCACAGCGGCGGTGAATCAGGCTTGGTTTAGGCTGGGCGACGGCAGGTATGCTAACATGGCCGTGGAAGAGAGACTTCAACCTCTCTGTGAGTGTGTGTTTATCAGTATGAAACAGAGCAGGTAGACAGAGACGGAGAGAGGAGGAAAGCCAGGCGGGTCGGTGCCAGCAGATGGTGTTTGTCAGTGTGAATGGAGCTGGATTTATGTCTGCGTCAGGCAAAGACGTGTCTGGGTTCTGCTGGGTGAAGTTGGGTGCATCGGTTAAGGCCGGGGCAGTTTAAAGTTAGCAATTTTGGTGCAGGCAAGTAATACATTTCTCTTTCCTCGTATTCAAAGTGAACTACATTGCTCTTGAAAACCACTTTTTTAGGACATTGTATTCGATAAAAGTTCTTTTCAGGTTTTATTTAGAGGTTTTAGGGTGTCTATTATTACCTATGATGAAAGAATTGCTATTTGAGACTTTCTGGAATCTCAACTTTCTGAGGGTGAAGGAGGCCGTTGAATATTGAAAAGGAAGTTATTTTCTATTTGTTGTCTGGTATTTTGCATTTCAAGTTTCCAAGCACCTCCCCAAGTGACCCTGACTCAATGTGAAGAGGCGTGGGTTCTTTGGATCAGTGTAATAATAATATGATAAACTAGGCGAGCAGGACTAAGGTCAATTCACTTCCAAAAAACTGTGAATTAATTAACAAATGATAGTCAGAGAAGTCAAAGATCTCTCTGTGCGCAATTAATGTCTGGTTCATTTCCAATACCTAAATAAAACAGGTGAGTACAGGTCAGCAGTAGTCGAGAGAAGCAGAATTTGTTTGTAATGTGATTTGGGAGAAATAGAAAATGAAATTCACGTCATGTTTTACTGCCCTTTATATGAGGAGCTGAGGTCGGAGTTACATATCTGCTGATTTCTTTTGGCGGGATGATGATAAAAAGGACAACTTCCTCGCACCACCAAGTTTTTCAGAATTTTGAAACCTGAAGAAAATCAACTTTCTGAATTATTTGAGTGAATGAAAGCGAATGGGATTCAGCCCTGAGAGAGAAGACTAGTGCTGGCAGACTGACCATCCGCAGGTAGGAGCTTTAATCAGCTCGGACACCCCAAAGGACATGGAGCCCATGAAGTCGTTCCGGGTGGTTCGGTCCCAGTCCCACACCTCGATGGACAGGCGGCGGTCTTTATCCGATGCCTTCAGCTTACTGAGAACACAGACGCAGGGCAGAAAGTGAGAACACAGACATACAGTACAAACATTGTCAAACAATGTCGTCCTTTAAATTACTTCTACTATTATTTCTACACATTTGCTTTCACCTAATGATGTTTCTTATTGCAGAGCTGCTTCTTTGGTGATGTCGCTGTCCTCCACTTTCTGTAACCTTCTTTCTGTGTCTTTTCTTTGCCTTGATTGTGAGGAACTTTGTAAACTTGAAAAGTGCTCTACAAATAGCCTAAAATGATACAAACGCACACATAGATGCACACGCACACACACACACACACTTTTCAACTCACAAAGTGAAGGACTCGTTCCAGCAGGGGTTGAGAGAGGAGCGGATGGTCCTGGTCTTCTGTTTGGTCTCGTTCTTTGGGTCTGGGATGAGCTTGAGTTTAACATAAGGGTCTGATAAACCATTAGGATCCATGGGAATGAGGTTCCTGGCTTCACCCACTAGACCAAGGGAGCAGGTGGGAGAGAGAGAGAGAGAGAGAGAGAGAGAGAGATTAAACAGAGGAAAGCTGTATATCATGGCCTTGTTTTCACTGCACCTGAAAAACAAGAGGTGGTAGAACAATTTGTATTTTTACTGTAGAAAGAGTGAGAGAGCTAGAGAGAGGAAGTGGGGTAAGAGAGAAAGAGAGAGAGAATGTGTGTGTGTGTGTCTGTGTGTGTGTGTGTGTGTGTGTGTGTATGTGTGTGTGTGCATGTCAGAGGCTTCAGTTAGCTACTGGCTCCTCAAATCACTCATCATGTATGTTACATAACAGGTGCTGCACAAGTTGACACAGTGTGAAATGGCAGCGACAGTATCACAAACACTGGTGGGTGTTATGGTGTGTGAACGCATTAAATCAACGACAAACAAGAAACAAAAGAGCTCAAAGAGTAATCGCCTCAACACCCTTTGTTGTAAAATAAGTAAATAAGACAGGGGCGATAACTAAATGATGCTCTCATTAGCGGAGGGACTGAATGGATCGGCTGTGGTTTAGTCAGTTATTATCAATAGTGTGCATGGCTGGATAAGGTGAGCAAATAATGCGATAGAGGCGTGACTGCTATCCTTCTGTGTGATAACTGACAAACAGAAAAAAAGAAGAGTGCTGTTACATAGCAACAAGGAAAGAGTAGGAGAGAAAGAGAGAGAGAGAGAAAGAGAGAGAGAGAGAGAGAGAGAGAGAGAGAGAGAGAGAGCATGCCACTTTCACCATGGCGACAGCATCTACAGTAATGGCCTATGGGCCAACTCTACCACTGCCCCACTTAGCAGTATCATCTGAAAAGACAAACAAATGTCAGCTACTGTACACTGTACATACTATACATTCACAGATGTCTGTGATGTGAAAATATTATTTATTCATTATTTTATTTTTATTTCACACAGACACTACAGAAACACTACAGAAAGAAATAAAGAAAGACAGTGTTTCATTAAAAAAAACAAAAAAACAAAAAAACAAAAAGCTAAACAATTATACAGTTGCCACACAAGGACACTCTAGATGAAAGACAAATGTGAGTGATAATAACAACACAAGACAGAACAATAGACGATACAACAGAGAAAACAATAATAGCTCTGCGTCCACATCTGAAGTTTCTGGAGAAAAACTGACAGTGAAGATGCTAAAACACGACCAAACTGTAACAGACTGAGAAGAGAAAACGGGATCACAGCGATCCTCTAAAGTCTCTTCATCAACTCTGTTCCAGCGCCCCACTCTGCATATTTAAATGTAATCAGACACAGTGGCAGGGGAAGTAGGCTAAGCGATTGGGAGGCTTGTTAACTGAATGTTTCAGAGTCAGTGTGAACTTTCGCACAGGGACACACTGACTGAGATTCTTTATTAAAACAGCGGTAAAATATTCTCACTCCAACGCTAAGATTTTCCGAGGGCTGAATACAGAGCAAACAACACAAACATTACAAAACCATTTGTCATGTGTCATTTATGGAAACACAAAACCATAGCAATCCTTTACAATATTTTAGAACGAATATTATAGGAATATATAGGAACATTATAGTGAAAAAAAAATGCCATAAAGGACAATAAGGTTACTATAAACTCACTATTGAGTACCACAGACAGACTATAAGTTCCATTAAGATTCCACAATACATGCATAACCAAATAACCACAAAGTAAAGCTTTCTCCTCACCATCCCCATATATAATGAAAACGGCTCTCAAAAAAAGGAGGAGAATAAAAAAACAACAATAGAATCTAGAAAAATGAGAGGAAAAACACTGTATGTGCCTTTTGTACATTTCTGGGTATTCCATTGTGTTATTCCATTCATGCTTCATCTAATTGTTTCTGCTGTATGAGTAGATGCCCACGCTTCATAAATTGTATAAAAGCCGTCCAGATATCGACATAAACATTCAGTTTACCTTTCAGTGTATATGTTATGTTTTCCACTGACATACAATGAAGCATATTTTTTATACAAGTACCAATGCTAAGCATGCTGGCTTTTTCCAGTTAATGGCATAATCAGTCGCTTTGCTTGTTTGTTTGTTGTTTTTTTTACATAAATTGATTGAAATTATTTCTTCTGTTCTTCCACTTACATCCAATAGAGGGCAGTGTAGGTCTCTTTTTCCAGAATGACATGTCTGACCAAAAAAAGCCCATGTCAGAAGTTTTTGTCTTGTTCAAGACTGTGTTCAACTGTAGAGTTCACTCAATATCCAGTACGAGTGTGTAGCTAATTCTCCCTCTCTCTCTCTCTCTCTAGCTCTCTCTCTCTCTGTGTCTCCCACTTGCCCTGAACCCAGAACCCCCCCACCCCCCCTACACACACACACACACCGTTTCACAAAGTCCCACAGACACACTGAGCTATCAGAAGCAGAACAAAAATCAGCATCCCACGTTCTCATCTGAATCCTTCCCTCTCCTGGTTGTGGCAGCGTCGAAGGCATCAGTCACTTCCATGGCAACGCTGGCATCACATCATCGCACCAAGTTCAACATGGCAGTAAACATATTAATAAGGCTCAGGCAAAAACACACACACACAAACACATGCATAGAAAGACATGCACATACATACATACTCCACACACACACACACATACACACACACACACACACACACACACACACACACAATGAAACACCATCATCAGCAGTGATCAAGGACCGTCTCTGCTGTCTGTTGTTGCTTAGATACAACAAGAGCTGCTTGCCGTCTGTATCCTCCCCTTTCCTCGCTCCGTCCTGACTTAGGAGACAGTACAAATGTGTGTGTGTGTGTGTGCATGCCTGTGTGTGTATGTGTGTCTTGTGTTTGTATTGTTTAGGTTAAAACAAATATTGCACAGACAACAAAGGCAAAAGTGCTTTTTAAAGGATAGTGGGTGACATAAATGCGAACACTTTTAGAGACTAGAGCCTCTATAGTTTAGAGATAATGAAGGACAAAGTTCAAGTTCTTTATTTTTCAAAATGGATATGTAGTGTTTTGAGATAGAACTCCGGTCTCATATCTCTTGTTTATGTTACCCGAAAAATGGAGAGAATTTCAATTGCAAATAATTTCTCCCCAACAAGGAAGCTACGGTGTAGCAACAAGTTTGAACTAAAACTAAAACACACACACACACACACACACACACACACAAAATGTCCACGCTAACATTAACTGCTGCATCTGAAGTGAATGTCTGCTCATTAACAAACATGCTACTGCTGAAAATGACATGTGATTTGGATCCGGAGGTTGTGTGTGTGTGTGTGTGTGTGTGTGTGTGTGTGTGTGTGTGTGTGTGTGTGTGTGTGTGTGTGTGTGTGTGTTTTAGTTTTAGTTCAAACTTGTTGCTACACCGTAGCTTCCTTGTTGGGGAGAAATTATTTGCAATTGAAATTCTCTCCAGCAGGGGGGGGGGGGGGGGGGCGGCTGCGGTGGGCAGACAGTGTAATCTCCTGAAAAGGCTTTGAAATTCAAATGCGTTGTTGCATAACAATGCAATGTGCAACCAATGAATGCCTGATAATCTGGGGAAGCTGCACGGCCAAAACACAAGCTGGGTGGATTCCTGCTGTTCGGCGTCAGGGATCTGAGGGCAGACGTCACACACTGCAAGGAGCAGGAACCCAAAATCAACTTAAGATCGACTTCTATTTCTGGTTGTCGTGATCGGATGAACTGGGGAATGTTACTAGAAGTGGAAGGGTTTTTAGAGGAAAATGAAACTCGTCTATGCTACATGAGTGGTACTTTTGGCTTTCCTACCCTGCCAACACCCCCCCTGAAAGCACCACTCCATGAGCACCTACTGGTTTTTCAATGAGAGAGGGGTTTAAGTGAATTTTTGAATAGCTTGAAGGAGAATGAGACCACCTGAGAGTCAGCACCCAAGAAAAACAAAAAAAAATATATAGAAAACAAGAACCATTTCTTCAGCTTGTTGTATAGGAAATGTAATTTTAAAACACAAGATTTGTATCGATTCTTTCTTTAAGACACCCACACACCCAATCAGATACAGACACGCACATGATTCTTAAAAAAAGAAAAGCCCTTAAAATGAGGGGTTTTGCCTTATAGTGAGGACATAATGCTAATATGACATATTAGGACTGTATTTATACCACAGGCCCCATGGCGCTGTGAGTTCTGGCAGTGGAAGAAAAATGTATTCTTGTTTGACCGTACTTTAAACCTGGGGCGAGCATGTCAGCTGTGGGAAACCTCACCCTGAGTAAACCGCTGTGCGCACACTGTGGCCCGGTCCTCGGATGCCCCAAGTGTGTGTGTGTGTGTATGTGTCTGTGTGTGTGTGTATCTAGGCAGGTCATGGCAGGACATTTCAACATTTGCATATTGGCGCTACATAAAAACTCCAGAATTACTGGCTGCTCATGCCCACAGGTTATTTGTGTCACTTTTGGTAGGAGAAGGATGAAGGAGAAGAAAGAGAGAAAGGGGATGAAGGAGGGGAAGTCAGTGGGGAAAAGAAAGGGAGATGGGGGAGAAGAGAGAAGAAGCAAGAGAGGGTGAGAGAGAGAGAGAGGATAGATCTAGGGAGAGGGAGCCATGCCGCATAAAAGGTAGAGAGGAAAAGCGAAAGAGACAGAGGACGCAGAGGAAGAAGAGGGGAATAAGAGGTGAGGAAGGGAGGAAGTGAAAAGGGGATGAGACAGGAGAGCCAGAAGAGAAAGGACAAGTCACTGAAAAAGAGGAGAGGAGAGGAGAGGAGAGGAGAGGAGAGGAGAGGAGAGGAGAGGAGAGGAGAGGAGAGGAGAGGAGAGGAGAGGGAAAGGACAGATGTTGATGGGTTGTTTAGGAAGAGGGAGAAACAAGAGAAACAAGGGACTACAAAGGAAAATGGATGAACTGAGGAGGGGGGACAAGCTGAGATATCGAAGGAGCAGATAGGAAACGATAATGGCAAATGTCAGTACGGGGGGAGGGATGGAGAGGTAGATAGAGGGAAAAAGGAGGAGGAGGAGGAGGAAGGGGAGAGGAGGGGCTGCAGAGAGAGCCTGGGAGATGTGTCTGTTTTCTTGGCTGGAAAGATTTAATCAAGTTCACATCAGTGCGGTGAACCACAAAGGCCTCCACTTGTCTGTGGGAGCCAGAGGGGAGTTGGAGAACAAGCTCAGGCTTCACTGTTCAGACCGCTGCCATATAAAAAAAACAACAACAAAAAAACAAAACAAAACAAAACACCACAGAACATACATTGCTTCCGCCTGGTCTCCCTCTTTTATATCTTTCCTCTCAGTCTCAGTCTTTCTCTCTTTTCCCCCTTTTCTGTTACTCTCTCCCACACACTGTCCTTCTCCCTACCCTTGTCTATTACTGGTTGCTTTGTGCTTCCTCCACCTCATTTGGTCTGTCTCTTTAATTTTTTTATTTCTCCCTTTCTATCTTTTTCTTTTCATCTGGTTCCTTGTAATTGAATCAGTCGCCATGTGATAAAAAAAAAATCCTTGGCCCACTTGAGGAGAGAGTGAGAGAGAGACAGACAGACAGGGAAACCGATTTTCAGTCATCACCTGCTTATTCATGCGCAGTCTTTCTTTTTGTTGTTGTTGTTGATGTTGTTGTTCTAAATCTTACTTATGAGTAGCTATGCTGGGTATAAAAACATCAACAGATGGCTGACGGCAGTGCAATGGAAGACATGATTAGTAGTGGAGTTGGGGTATTACCGTAGATGGGAAACGACAAGACAACTAAGATAAAGTATTGTAAACAAAGACAATTATTCTGAGAAACACACACAGACACACACAGAAAGACAGAGAGAGAGATAGAGGGAGAGAGAGAGAGAGAGAGAGAGAGAGAGAGAGAGAGAGAGAGAGATAGATAAAGAGAAAGAGAGAGGATAGCCATAGGATGCCAAGAAAGAGACACAGATTCAAGTCTGTTTCTTTAGTCTTCAGTTACTCAGCTAATGGCTCATCAAATCACTCACCACGTATGCTAATAGCAGGTGCTGCAAAACATACTGTCAAACAGGCCTTGAAGTTGACACAGTGTGAAATGGCACCGACAGTATGCATAAACAATGGTGGTGGGCGTTATGGTGTGTGAATGCATAAAATCAAGGACAAAGACACAACAGAGCCCAAAGAATAAAAGCCCAGGAGAGAGAGGGGAAGGGAGAGAGAGAGAGAGAGAGAGCACATCAATTTAAGATGGTAACAACTGCCCCCCTGTCTCCCCCCCTCTCTCTGAAAGTGAGCCAATGAGCCGGTTCAGCTCCAGCTCTGTCCATTTAGCATAATCTGAGAAGACTAAGACCGAGGTAACCGTGTCAACGAGACCTCCGCTCTTGCCACTGCTAATATATTGGCCCACGTGGATCATGTCCTCATTCTAGTCGACAACGGTTTTCACCATTATAAACACGGCCAATCCACAGACAGACAATAAGATATAATAAGATATGGCGAGGATGGGGAAATAAAACAGAACCCGCCACTGTATTTATAGTCAGTGCGGTGCTGTGTGCAGCGAGGACAAGCCGGGGTCTGCAGACCTCGTTCAGCAGACTAGCAGATGAAAAACAGACAAAAGAATTGGACAGAGTGTACAGTAGAGCGAGTAAAAAGGCTACTACATAATAAAGAATTGAAAAGCAATGTAAGCAGAGCGAACAAATGATGCAAGACTGTTAAAAACTCGCAGTTATACTGTGAATACAGCTCTCTAGACCTCTCTCTCTCTCTCTCTCTCTTTGTCTCTCTTTCTATTTCTCTCTCTCTTTCTCTGTCTCTTTCTCCCTCCATCTGGAAAATTGTCAAGACTACAAACACATACAACACACATTTTCATGAAAGCAATATATTTCCCAGTCAATCACATCTGCCGGCCTATTTCTAGCTGGAAGTTATTTCTGTTTGATCTTGACTGGGTTGAAAACACTTAACTGGCCTCAGCATTGGAACCCAGTCCACACCTGTCTCATCAGTGTCCCCAGGTGTGTGTGTGTGTGTGTGTGTGTGTGTGTGTGTGTGACAAGTAGTATGTGACAGATAAGAATAATTCCTTTTCAGACAAAAGTATTACATTTGAAAAACTAATTTCATTCTTGTCTTATTACAGTTATTACAGTATTCTATTTTCAGCACATGTAATTTCATTATTGGTTTCAGATGTATATTAGTACTGGTCACTGTTAAGATTGCAGCCAGTGACAAAAAGAGGAATGCAGATCAGTGATGCAGATCTTTTCTGTTAGGGTTAATTGTTCGTCGATCTGTTGGTAATGTCTCGGGGGCTCCAGTAGGGGGATCGCGCTCCTCTCCCTCACTTAATACAGAAGGCGAGAGCTGCGTGTCTCTTCATCCTTCTCCTGCTACTATTCCCCTGTTTAAGGTAATTACTGTCCACAATGCACTATAAATTTATGAGCACACGTTAGTAATAGTTTCTCTCATGTTACCGTTGTTTTATATGAAAGTAAGATACATGTTTTGTTGATATATTGTTGAAAGTTTCAGGCTAACTCCGTCGATGTATAAGCTAGCTGCCGGAGACCTCATGGTCCCTCCTTAGAGTCCGACTGTTTACCTTGTCGTAGTTGGTATTTAAGTTAGTTATTGTTACATTCATATATTTGTGCTGGTAAGCTGATAAAGTGTTTATATTATCTCTGTAAGAGCCTAGTTCATATGGCAGCAAAAATAGATAAGTTTAAAAGTTAAAAATATATCATAATTCAGATTTCATGTTGTAACTTAGGTAAAAAAAAGATCATTTGAGTAATTTAGATGAAGTTAAAAAGATACTCTAGTCATGGTAACTGTGGCCCTGAGACTGTGTTCATGCTTGAAAAATGCATTGTTTAAAATGTAACTTAATACAGACGAGTGAAGGCGAGAGCTGCGTGTTGTCTCTTCATCCTTCTTCCGTTACTATTCCCCTGTTTAAGGGCATAACGTGTGTGTGTGTGTGAGAGAGAGAGAGGGAGAGTGAGGGGTTGTGGAGGTGACCTAGCAGTCATTTTCTCTCCCTGCCAAAGGGCATTTACACTGTGGAGTTCTTCACTCCAGGTGCTGCTCTTGAGTGACAGGATAATTTGGAGGTGTTGAAAATACACACACCCATACAAGCACGCACACACACTCACACACACACACACACACAAACAGCTTATGAAAGCAGTCGTGACTGACCACTTTTATGCTGACACGGATGTACACTACACGTTTTTTTTTTTTTTACAATTCTCCATTTGTTTTTGTTTTCTTATAGGGTAAAATTTTTATTTACATTTTTAATATAGTTTTAGTTGTATGCTAGATGAGATTTTCATCTCGGTTTCAAAGCACAGTGTCCGACCATTTCAGCATTGCTTTGACTTCACTGTAATTTATCTACACTTCATACTTCATACTCCTGAATAGTTCATTAACACCACTCTTGGCATCCCCAAATATGAATAAGCCATGAGATTTTCTTTCAATGGTCTGAAAATTAACCAATTACAGGCGCATCGGGGAGCCACTTGCACACGTCACTCCAGCTAAGAACGAGCGGCAAAAAGTGCAGCGCACAGCCAAGCAACACACACTGATAGAGCTGAGGGGTGAGACCGACCTGTGACGTGTAGTCTGTCCCCGCCGACCTCGATCTTGAGGAAGAGGCGACCCCGGCGCTCCGTGTGGTCCGTCCCACACAGGCTTGGCACGTTGACCACACACTGCTTGTGGACGTTCATCTCGCAGGCTGGACAAAGACAGGACAAACCGCATGTACTGTGTGACATAAAGCATGTTGGGTTTGGCTGTAGAGAACATATTCAGATTTTAACGTGCACACTAAAGATGACACACACCTCTGGATAGAGAAAAAAGAAAATATTTATATTCAATCATACAGAAAAACAGACTGGGGATCTTTTGGCAGTGGCAGTAAGCTACCCTTACTGCCACTTATCTGCAGTTTGGACTGCAATAATTATATATAATTATATATATATTTTTTTTTACAGTAATGGGATTGAGTCTGTCACTCCTGAGTTCATGTTTTCATGCCAAAGACCCACAAATAGATACACATTAGGCTGAGGAACCCATCTAAGAAGAGATTTGTTTTAGGTATGACTCAGAACGAGAGAAATGAGAGGACAAAGTAAAAGCCATAATCAAAATTCCCATTGCTATACATTCTCAAAGGTGCTGCATGTAGTTTAACATCAATAAATCATCACCACATTAATTTTAGACAGTGTAATTACAGTAAACAGATGAGACCATTACCAAGAAGACTCTACACTGCATTTTACATTGTGTGCCACTGGGTCGGATGTTGCGGGGAATTTGCTGGATTGCGTTACGCCACAAAGGGAGATTACTTTACAGCACAGAACAAGGAGAGAGCTGCTGTTCTTCCAGCATAAACAGAGCTAAAGATTTCAGAGCTTCTTGCAATGACAGATGTTGCAATGAGAAAGAGATCGATGGTAAAATCCCTTCTAACGTGTTTATTCTCTTCAGTAAAGTAAAATAAAAAAAACCTTTGACTGAAGAAGCAACATCCTCTTTGTGACAGGAAGCAACAGGGCTTATGGGAAATGCGGTCTTAATGTTGACAAACGATGGCACTAACAATACTGCCGTGAGATAGAGGTTACTAATCGTTTCCGCCGGGGGTCTCATTTGTTTACGGTAATTATACCAAGGCAGCACAATTAATTTGACAATGATGTATTGATGTTTAAAAATGCCACACATACAGTAGCATCAATTTGCTAATTTCTCTGAATTTTGCTCTCTCTCTCTCTCTCTCGCTCGCTCGCTCTCTCTCTCGCTCACACACAGACACACACACACACGCACGCACACACACACACACACACACACACACACACTCAAATGAAGCCAAACAGATGAGGAACCAGAGGGGAGAGAGAGTATTCATTCCCTTCTTTTCCCCACTCCCTCATTATTTTCTCCTCTGTCCCCTCCCGGCCTCTAACTTTCTCTCTGACCTCCCCTTCCCTTCCCTTCCCCTCCCTTCTCCCTCTCCTCTGTATTTTCTGCCCTCTACCTCACTCTTCCTGTCCTCCATCTAGCCATCCATCTCTCTCTCCCTTCCTCCCTCCACCTGGCAGGCTTGTCAGGCTGACATGCTGGGAGGAGACAAGAGGAGAGATGGGGAAGTAACTCCTAATAGCGATGGCATCCCCACATCAATTTGTTCTGGTGTGCTCCCATTACCATCTGTGAGGAGGCCGTCACCAGAGACCCCACAGATGGATGGACAGAGTAAGAGGAGGAGAAAGGGAGGGAGGGTGATAGATGGAGACAACGTGGAAATGGGGGGGGGGGGGGGGGGAACAGGGGAGGTGGGATGAGGGATAAAACTGAGAAAGAAGAGAGTAAGGGAGAGAGAAAGAAAGGGAGTGAAGTGAGTAAGAGAGGAGGTAGGGAAAGAGGCGGTATGGGTGAGAGGATGAAAGTGGAAGAGAGCGAAAGGGAGAGAGATAGGGAGAAAGAGAGACAGAGGGAGAAAGAGGGAGACGGAGAGAGAGGAAGGAGAAATCAGAGGAGGAGAGATATTTAAACGAGGTAAATCTCTTCGAAGGATGGGGGTCACGTGCTCAGAAAGAAGGGAAGAGGGATTCAGAAAAAAGAGGTGAGAGAGGAGTGTAGGTGGAAAGAATGAGAGCGCAGCGGGGGCGGGACAGTATGGAGAACAGTGAATTCTGCCTCAGCTGCAGATGTGGCTGTGTGTAGTACAGTACCAGTCTATTCCCATCTGTTCTCATTATGGGCCAGCTCCAGGATGGGGACCAGCACAGCATAATCGGACAGACACAGGTGCACACACACACACACACACACACACACACACACTCACTGTCACATTTCATCCCTTGGTGGATGAGGCCATACAGCAGCGAGCCACAGTGGTCACAGAAGGTGGGACTGCCGTAGGAGTGGATCTTGAACTTGTGCTTGCTTCTGGGGTCCTGAGGAACAAAGAGAGGTGGCAGGATTCATTAAATCTGAGCTACCGGGGGATCGGCTCCGATCAAAACGGCAACATCGTTTTTAAAGAAAGGAAAAAACAGATTGCCTTTGATCGTGATCTAAGAACATTTCCAAAACATCTCTGTTCAAGTGCATATGAATATGAACTTTTCTCACAAGATGCTCCATCTATTTGTCACTTGTACAATAGTTCTATGAGGGCAAAGTTCTGCTGCTTTAATCCCTCAGAGATTAACACTAGAGTCAGTGACTGCTAAGTGCACTGCTAAGTGTTACATGGCATTTGTGCCAATATTTAGTATCTTTGAATCTGACTGTTTCCATGGCAAAAAATTTAAATAATTCCAAGTATTCAGTATTTTCCCCCAGAACGTTATGCTTGGCAGGGTGGAAAAGACTCTGATACAGCATTTAGACCAAGGGACACTAAAACTCTCCACTGAAACCCAGGTTAATAGTAATACTAAAACGAAAACTAATACTAATAGTAATACTGAATCAATACTGAATACTGGAATCTGAATCAAAATGTGACATTAGAATCGATTCAGGTAAAGGGTTCCCCATAGACAACAAGTGTAGTACTTGTCAGTTATATACTGTAATAAATTATCTGCATCAAACTGCATCATATCCATCATATCGGAACTGGTCGACGTTGATTGGCCAATATCTGGCCACTATATGACCCATAAATATCAGCTCAACCCGACTATACTATTTGTCTCACTGGAAACCAGCACACTGTAATGTTGTCTTCTGCCAAGAACATCAGAGGGATAGATGTGGGATATGAAAGGGCTGCTGGAACTGAGTCACTGGAGTGAAGAATGGGTCCCCCCCAGTACTTGTTGATGTGTGGAAAAACGAAGTGTTCAGAGTAACACAGTTGGGTTTTACTTGCCATGTTTCTACTTGCCCAGACAGAAAGAAGGAAATAAAAGAATAAGTGAAAAATCAAGAGAGACTGGAAATGCCAGGTATCTGTCTCTTTATCTGTTTATCTGTCTCTTCAGTTTCGTCAGTTTATCCATGCGTGGGAACCAAGCGGCCAAAACCACAGGTGAATTTTGAAGCTAATAAGGAAGTGGCGGCAAGCGGCAGTTCCTCTAATGTCCGCTAGAGGCCGGTTCCAAAAAGACTCCAATCCCGGCCCAACTCCATGCAAGTCAATGGGACCACAGCCCAACTTCTCACTCAATATAAAATCAATAAATTTTTTCGACAAGAGGTTATAGTCTCAGTAGCTAATTTCACTTCTTGTAATGTGTGTCCTTATGGCGATTTTCAAAATAATTGTGTCATAACGAGATATAACGGTTATAAAACAGGGTTGTTTTCCTAGTGATTGACACGTCGCCTGTCCAGTGTATCGACAGGTTGCCAATTATGGACCAGTAGTAGGTGGATAGTATAGATAGAGCCAATAGTGGTTCTGTGGACAACCCTCGGCCTCGCTTCGGCTTCATAAACCCAATTTTTTGGCTTCAAAACGGCCCTTCAGAAACCTATGGGTGACGTCACACTCACTACATCAATCTTTTTTTACAGTCTATGGTGGGAACATGTAAGGCTACAATGTCTTCATGTTTGGTATCACTTTTCCTTAACTTGCAGCCAACTTGCCTCCACCTACATCACCACATTTCATGTCACTGAGGTACAAATACACACGGCACAATAAGATAAGATAAGATAAGATAAGATAATACTTTATTGTCCGTTCTCATGGAAATTTGTCTTGCCTGACACAGCATTGAGCAAACACCCCATCAGAAAGACACAACACAATAGAGAAAAAAAAAAAAAAGACTGATGACTAATAATTCCAGGACCTGTCTTATCGAGCAACTGTTTATCTTGGCCAGAACATATGACACTAAGGCTGGGTAAAAATGTAGTTAATGAGTGAATGGGGATTGCTGCACAAGAAATCTCACTGAATGAAAGTGAACATGCAGGAACATGAAATTATGAGAATGTATCATACCGTTATTCTCTGCAACAGTTATGTTAGCTTACAGCATTTTCAATGGAATCTGATAATCAGCATGGTCAAATTACATTTCTTGGGAATCCATTCATATATTCCGAGTCAATAATGTGATAGCTGAGGCAAGCTACTTTTCCACAATCACCACAAAACAAACATAGCTGTAATTAGAGCCCTGCAAATGAGGGTGGGTGAACCCCTACTAGCGTTGCCTTCACCACACTGAAATCTGTCATAATGGATGTATCTGTAATTATACAGGCCACCGACTGAGTAAGTGGCTCCACGTCTCAGAAAAGTGCCCTTTTTCCATAAACACAAACATGCTAAATCAAGCACACAGGACAACAGAGGATGAAAGATAGAGTGAGAAAGAGAGAGAAAGTGTGTGTGTGTGTATGTGAGAGAGAGAGAGAGAGAGAGAGTTGTTGGGTAGTTCGCGTGTGATTGGCAGGGGAATGAGTCACTGGCGTGAGGATCCCGGCAAAGTCTAATTAGAATGTTCTTGTTTAATAAGCTTGCCTATTTTTGCTCCTTTCCTCCGGCCTTTCCAAGAGATATTTCTTCAGAAAAAAAGAAAAAAAAAAGAAGAGATAGTGTAGTGGTCATGTCCCTTGTGTCCCGAGTCTTCTTTCCTGTGTCCCCCTCTTTCTGTGACCCCTTTTAGCTTCCCTGCAGTATGAATAGTCATTCTTTTCCACTTTTCAATCGTGGGAATATTCAATTTATCAGGGGTTTGGATCTCTGGTTGGCCGTCTGTTCCTTGGGGATGTGGCTGCATCAGTCTGTGGCCCGGATCAAAAGAGAATGACTGACTGAACCACAGACAGCAGGGTCCGGGGAAGCAACAGAAGGAGCTATCTCCCTCCTTTCTCCCCCTGTCTTTGACTTTATCACTGTCTCTGGACAGCAGCTTCTGGATGTTTATGGCAAGCTTGCTCTTCTCTCTCTCATCTCTCTTTCTATATTTTCTCTCTTTTACTCTGTCTTATTGTCTCTTTGTCTGTACCCCCACTCTCTCCCTGTAAAATGGCAGGGTTTCCACATACTGTCATCCTGAGCCTTCGACTAGGTGCGACCCATTCCAGAAAGAGACTGAGAGAGGAAGTGTGTGAAGAGATAATTTCCTAAACTGTCAATGCCACCGGCTGCTATTTGTGTTTGTATGTGTGTGTGTGCACACCTGCATGTGTGCATGTGTTCATTCCATCCCAAAGGCCATCTTAGAGCCTTGTGTTGAGGCTGAAACCCAGAAAAGCACTGATGCGTTACACAACAACCGAACCTGAACAATTGCTCAGACCAAAGACCATTATGTCTCTCCTTCTTTCTCTGTCTCTGTCCATCTCTTCCGGTCTCTCTCCCCACTGATCTGTCTCTCCCCCTGCTGTACACCGGGCAAATGCCTGGGAGTGAATCACAATGAAGTTCATCCCTGCCTCCTCTCTCTTCTCTCCTCTCCAAGGTGCGACTGACAATTGATGGAGGGGTAAGGATTGAAGGGCCCAAGGGAAATGCCAGTTCACTTAGATGCACACACATACACACACACACACACACACACACACACGCACACATACCACAAAGCTTTCCCTGTTGGCTTTGCCTGAGTATATACACTGATTACTTACAAGGCTAAGGAGAGAGATTGTGTGTGTGTGTGTGTGTGTGTGTGTGTGTGAGAGAGAGAGAGAGAGAGAGAGAGAGAGAGAGAGAGAGAGAGAGAAAGAAAGTGTGTGTTTGTGTGTGTGAGAGAGAAAGAGAGAGAGAGAGAGAGAGAGAGAGAGATGGAGAAAAAAGAGAAAAAAGACTTTCGTTTCAGGTGATCTGTTTACACATGCACAGTCTTTGTTGTTTTTGTTGAAGCCACTTGCTATGACTAGTGTGAATACATGACTCACAAAGCATCAACGGACAGACAAACAGGTGAGGTCAAACAGAGGCTTAGTGGTGGAATTCATCTGAGTCTTTGCAAATACAATCATGTGGACACCTAAATCTACAAATTCAATTCAAAGCCAGCGTGGTTATTCATCATTTTACCCACACAGCCTGTACCCATCAAACATCATCGCAGCTATTTTAACATTTGGCGCCAGCACTGGTGAAATATGCTAGTGGACAAACTCTCAGCGCTTCACAGACAGAGATGCTGAGGCGCAGCCAGGAGGGAAGTTAGTTCCAGTGAGGCGAGACACCGCCGGACTCCTCGGAGCGTAACAAGGGCCAGAACGAGCGGAAGAGGAAGAAAGATGGTGATGAGAGTAGAGTGACGATGAGCCAAACATGGGTCTTGCTAATTATAGTCAGGCATTGACAGACACGTCACCACCTTAAGGTAATAATATCTGACTACTAACCAGAGATGTTCTGACTTTAACCGTCTCTGAATATGATGTGAGAGTGGAGAGGCGAATGTGATTCAAGACTGGGGTTAATTGGCTAATGGTCTAGGTAGCATCATTAGGATTATTTGTGGGACACTGTGCTCATGAATAGCCGATTCTCTGGACTAACCTTGTCATCTGTTTCACACACGTGGGGTCGACGGCTACGGCGACACAGCATAATTCCCTCATGATGCTTCATAGGCAAAGCCGTTTTCCAGCCAGTGATCTTGACCCTTGTTTCAATAGTTGATTTTATTTGATTTGATTGGTGGGCCTAGTGGTGAGAGATACTGTCCTTCAGCTAGAGGACCTGGGTTCAAGCCCCCTGTTGTCAAGCATCCTGCCTGATGAAGTGTCCCGAAGCAAGTCACTGAATCCCTACCAGCTCCAGGGGCACTGCTGTGTAGCCGACCCTGACCTCTGACCTCCCTGGAGGGGGGGACGAGAAAAGGGAATTTCCCTACAGAGGTCAATAAAGTAGTACTTTATTATCATCACTGAAAGACGCACAGTCACTCCGACTTAACGTACAGACATAGAACTTGACCCCCTTTTAGACTTTTTGGGATTTACTCGTGTTGGGAGACATCTAAGCAGTTGGAAGCAAGGGAGCTCAGAGGAGAAATATCTGACCTAAACCTGGCACTTGTCTATTATCCTGGCACTTCTAAGCTCAACACACAGCACAGTCACAGTAATGATATTCATCTTCTAGTGGGAAAAGTACAACGAAACATTACGACAAACGATAGAATTCCTGAAGTTAGAAGTCCTAACTCCTCAACTTAACAATTAGAAGCTGCTTTAGATTAAAGTTCTGATGCAGTAAAGATTTGTTGTATAATCAAAAAGTCAGTAGGACTATTTATGTGCTGCATAAACACATGGTAGATAATAGAAAAATGTTCCCCAAACATCACTGGGAGGAATAACATCTTTCCAAAACATCAACAAACAGAGAAACACTGCTGAAAAAAATAATTAAATTAAAACACTTACACTTATGCTGTGTGTGTTTGTGTGCGTGTGCATGTGCGTGTGTTGCGGGTAGGGGGTCTGGAGGGCACAAAGTTAACAACCATATAGTTGCCATGGTGATAATGGGTTAGAAATGATTCTGCGATAGATCGAGACTCAGGAGAGAGAAGGCAAACAGAAGAGCGAAAGAGCAGGAGTGAAAGAGGGAGAGAGCAACTTACTCGATTGCTTAATAAAATCAAATGTGTGCACGTTCTGGAACGACGGGCACAAAACGCAGAAATGAATAGGGATAAAAGAAAAGTAATGAAGGAAAGAACAGCACTGTATCTCGCAGAGAAAACAAGATTAATCTCAGAGCCAGGCGCATATCGTGACGATGCGCCACGGTCCTTCCCTCAAGGCTGAAGCTCAGCAGCTCAGCTAAAAGAAGAGAATAACTTTAACAGCAGAGGCAGAGGCCAGGCATTTTTCAGCCTCAGGTTGACAGGATTCTCAATATTTCTCTCCTCATAGCACAACCTCAAAACAACTAGTGCTGTCAGGCTATAGTCCAAACACACACTGCCCACAGCCTTGCCTGACAAAGCATTGGTAAGTCACTTACTGGCACTGAATGACCTTTTTGAAAGTGTGTGTGTGTGTGTGCATGAGAGAGAGAAAGAGAGAGAAAGAAAGATTATACTTATTTCTGTGTGTGCACGCAAGCGAGAGCAGAGAGAGACACAAAAGGGGGACGAAATGGATAGTGGGAAAGAAGAGAGAGATAGCGACAAAGAAACAGAAGTATACTATACCGAACACAAAAAAACAATGGAGAACAGCAGATCTGGAGACAAACAGAGACACATGGACAGAACAGGAGAGGATTGTCAGACTGGGCGTTTGCGAGGCTCAGTCGTACTGTATGTGTGTATGTGTGTTTGTTCGTGTGTCCGTGTGTAGTGTGGGCGGAGGTGGCATCGAAGTAACACCAGATCTCCAGGCCAAGAGCCGACAACGTGTGCCTCACCCATGAGGACTGATGGTTGAATAACGCCGAACCTGCTGTATTACTTGGAGCTGTTCGTGGCATCACTGTGCTGTCTTGCTAACTCCTTATCTGCTGCAAGGACAGCATGTTGAAGCAGGTGTTGCTTTCATTTCCATGGTACCAACTAAGACGCACGTTGACACGGTGAGAAAATTATGGATGACTGCTGCTTTCAAAAGGAGAGGATTTAGAAAAGAAAGGCGGATTTAGTTAGAATTTTGAATGGAACAAATTTGGAATTCCCCTCCTGCCCTCACACACACACACACACACACACACACACACACAC
>NW_027279063.1:292500-327500 GCF_046629955.1 Centroberyx affinis | reverse complement strand
GCAAATGGCCCAATCTAAGTAACATCAAGTGTATTAAATTACAGTGAGCTGTGGATTAACTTTATGAAGCATAAACACAGCATAAGCAGCATGCACACAAATACACACAAATACACATACACCCACACACAGATTCACAGACAATAGCACATCTTTGCAATGTAGAATACATAAAAAAACCCCACTTTATATCTAAAATGTGGAACCAATTAGTGACAGAACTCCATAATGAAGCTCTGTCTGTGCCTGTAGGACCTCCACAGTGCCAGCAAAGGTGCAAAGATTAGATCTCTCTCACACTCTCGCTCCTTTATCTGGAAGTACAAACATGTCGATCAAGAAAACATCATTATCAAGAATTCATTGAACACAAAATACCTTAAAAAAAACAACTAAAAACCTGTAGCATACAGGTCGAGCTAAAAATAATGACAGCCTTTACAGAGGGGGGGGGGGGGGTTAGGTGAGAACCTGACATGCAAAAAATAATTGCTGGCTAAGAATATCCTTCAAGTGCTCTTTCTCACTTTTCCTTTTTTGTGCAGATACTTCCAACTCAGTTCAACAATGAATAATTATAGGAGATGTTATGCTGCACTTACAAAATCTAATTTCCACATGGGCCAATTTCACAAGGACGCAGGCGACTGTTACCATGTTATCATGAAAGTAACAAAATCGGAAAACAACCAAACTTTTTGGGTCATCCATCACTTGCCTTCCCACAGTGCTTTGCAGCAGTCCCCGTTTTACCCGAGCTCCCCTGGCGTGTTTATTAGAGCTTTGATTTGCCAGAGAGCCAGACAACTAGCTGTTAACGTACCTGCACGTTAATCACTGCGACATCGCCACGGAAACCAAGGAGGACAGGCCCCAGGTGGCCAACTCTCTCTCACACACACACACATACACACAGACTATATTTAACCAATGCACAATGTAAACACTACAGACCAGGAGCGGTTCGTACTTGCAGAGCTATCTATAGCCATGGCATATGCATACACACACACACACACACACACACACACACACACACACACACACACACAGTACTTCTTCCCCTAACCACAGCAGGAAACTATAAGGGCATCCAATCATTTCCGCCACTCAAAGTCAAATGATCTATTGATTCTGCACAAAGGTGAGAGGCAAGAGCTGGAACAGCTCACAACTGGGAGAGAGAAATGAAGGCCAGTATGTACCAGGACGTGTGTGTTTGTGCGTGTGTGTGTGTGTGTGTGTGTCTGTGTGTGTTAGCACTAAAAACTCTTCATTAAGCTCCTAATACTTCACACATTCTTCAAATTACAATCAGCACCCATAGGATTTGATCATAATCATCTTAGCGGATTCCTTGATCTTCTCTGCTGATGAGTATGAGGACTGCAGCTTTACACAAGTGTGTATAGGCTGTTTGACTTCAACACAACAGGCAAACAAACCCAGGAAATTGCAGTATGCACGTTGACTCTATGGAGCATATAAGAGAGATAGCTAAAACCCATAGCTGCATGGGACATAATTACACACATGGTAATGCTCAGAGGCCATCTGTGAAGACAATGTGTTTGTGTGTGTGTGTGTGTGTGTGTGTGTGTGTGTGTGTGTGTGGGGAGGATGTATGGGATGGTATAGGAGTGTTTTATGAGACACATGGGGTTTGATTGATGAGTTCTGTGCTTGGAGGTTAATGTGCGATCTTTACTGTGTTAAGTATCGCAGTGAGGATATGTATTATTGAAATACCAATATGATGAATGATAGAATAGTATGAGCCTGTGATGGGTTTGTGTATGTGAAGAGTATCAATGAAGACTCTCCAGAGATGTAATATGATGCTCTATGATGAGTTTTGGAATATTTGTGTGACTACTAGTGAAGGTTTAGGTGTGGGATATCTGAATGTTGGCAGACATTCTGGTGTCCTCTGCCCTTCTGCTACCACAGATGCCTGTGTTTGTGTGTGTGTGTGTGTGTCTGATGTAAAATGTGATGTCATATGTCCCAAAACCCACTGATATTCAGGCAGATATTGAACTGTGCGTGTCTGTGTGTATCTTGCATGCACACACACACACTTGTGCATGTGTGTGTGGATTATGTTAGATGCCCTGTAGCTGGCGAAGAGACCACTTCGCCCCCTGATGTTTCTGTCCAGGATCCAAACGGCAGATGATTACCGCTATGTCACTTGAGAGTGTGTGTGTGTGTGTGTGTGTGTGTGTGTGTGTATGCATGTGTATGTTCCTCACGACTTACTTCTCTCCAATTACATAACCAAAACAGCTGCTCTCTGTTTCTTACTCTTTCCTCCAAATAAGTGCTGAATATGCAACTTTTCTCCCAATTTTCCGACCGGCCTGCGCTACGCCCAAACAAATTATGAATTCACGTCCTCTATCTGTCCACGAGCCCGTCTACAGTGGCACTGGTTGACTGAAACCCTTACCGAACCCAGTCACATCCTCTAGGGGGGACACAGCGTTATAACAGGGCCAGAGGTCAACAGAGTCAGAGGTCAGCAGCTGGTCTATCAGTGGGCTGCTAATCCAGGAGCTGTTAGTGAAACGGGAACATCCTCAACTGGCTTATCCATACGTACTCTCATGATTAGAGGGACATATCAGTGATGATGAGATGCGTGGGGCAGTCCCTGGGTCTTATATGAGATAAACCTCTGGCCTTTAGCTGCACAGTTAATCATGGATAATCGTATATTGCTATTTTATGTTTCCACGATTGTGGAATCGAAGTGACTGCTATATTTTCAATTCCCCTTAAGTCCAGGGGTAGTATATGAAGTGCTTCCATTACACTCGACCAATCACAACCTTTGAATGTGCAACATGCACCCATGTGACCATAACAAGTGGAATTTAGAGATACATTGGTTTTAAACCAGATGACAAACAAGTACAGATTCTGTGCAAAGTTTGCCTCAGGGCTGTAGCTGTGCATCAAAGCAACAAAGCAGTAATTATTTATTATTTGAATTTTGTAAATAAGGACTACAATAAGAGTAAGACAGTCAGAGGGACTTTCTAGCTGCTGATACTTTGACAAATACTGCAAATATTGCAGTGAAAAAGTGAAAATATATGTTAAGGTGCAAAAATGCAGTAAAATAATTGTGTTTCCTAAAACACAATTAATAACTGCTTGTCAATGTTAAACATCAATCCTTGGATAAGCAATTTTTACTATTTTGACCTGACGAATATCCAGGTAGGACTGAAACTTTGTCTAATAAATATGTATGATGTCTAAACAGCAATTCGTACAATGACAATAAAAAATATTTAAAAAAATAATCGTGATCACATTATTGTAGAATAATCAAGATGATGAATTTGCCATAATGGTGCAGCCCTACTCTGGCCTCAAGTTGCGTTCATACAATTTCTCCAGCTTATATCTAATATTATATCTAACATCCAGTACAGCCTGTTTCTTTTTTTCTCCGTCCCCCCTCATATCCTTGTGAAAATCCCCATTTATAACATGCAGGCACAAACCCATTTGGCTGGACAGCCTCATAATAATAAGGTGATACCCTGCTATGACGTTTCAATGATAACAAATGATCGGTACAATAAGTCTCTGATGAGGACATTAATATGCAGGAGAAATATCCTCACATATCACACGCGGCATAATGAACCCGTTGGCGACACAAATGACCGGTTATGGAGCCTTCATGTGAACGCATAAATATTTCACGCACATCACGTAAAACATGCCGTGGCCGGACTGATCGATCATTGGATAAGGCGCCGGCGTCTGCGCTGACTTGATTGCATTCAAGACATTTAGAGAATATTAGAGGTTTGGGGCTGATCTATTCTTGTCAGGCCGGGTGTCTCAGACAGGACTGACTAATGATCTGGCGGTCGGCTGCGGCAGGAGAGATCAGTGACAGCTTAATGAGGCCACAGGGCTTCTGTGCTTACAGAGATGGAGGGAGAAAGGGAGGAGGGGGGTGAGGTGAGAGAGAGAGAGAGAGAGAGAGAGAGGGGGGGAGGGAGGGAAGGTAAAAAGAGCAGAAAGGAAAGAGCAAGAGTTCAGAAAAAGGAAGATGAAAACTAGACAAGAGGCGGAAGATGTGCGAGGAGTACAAAAAAAGAAGGATGAAGATGAAGGGGGGGAGGAGAAAAGACAAAGCGAGGGAGAGGAAGGGACACAAAGAAGAAAGAACAAATGAGAGAGGAAGGAGTGTGTGGTTACAATTAGCGTGGTGTAAGGTGTCCCACTGTTGTCCTCCCACTCAATCGCTGACGAGCCTGGGATTCACTCTGTGTGTGTGTGTGTGTGTGTGTGTGTGTGTGTGTGTGTGGGCCTGCTTGCATGCACGAACACGTGTGGAATGTCCCCTACTGCGCGATGCATTTAATTATCAAGAAGCGACAACTCTGATGGGAGTTTTTGCCTGCGATTCGTCCTCCTCCTCCTCTCCGTATGTTGGTGTGAAGTGAGTCACCCACAGCAACAGTTAGGAAGGAGCCTCCTTCCTGTAATCTCTCTACAGGGGGAAACGGAGATGGGACGACTGTGTGTGTGCGTGTGGTGCGAGCTGGTTAGGCCTGCATCAGCATGTTCACACCAAGAGACAGTCACAGGGCGAGAGAGAGGGAGAGAGAGAATACGACTGAAAGTAGTGTTGAAACAATTAGATTGACAGAAAATTATAATTTTTATAATCGATTAATCATTTTATTAATTTATCAAGTAAAAATACCAAACATTTGCTGGTTACAGCTTCACAAATGCCTTTATTTTCTCTGTTTCATATCATTATAAAATGAATACTTTGTGTTTTTTTGGCTGCTGGTCAGACTAAGTAAGAAATCTTAAGAATCACTTTGGGCTCTGGGAACTTGTGATGGATTATTTTGTACATTTTTATAGAGTAAATGATTCATCGATTCATCGAAAAAATAAGACAGAGACATTACAATCTGAGATCTTAAAGGGGAGAAAGAAAGAGAGAGAGAGACAGAGACAGAGAGAGAAAGAAAGACAGAAGGAGAGAGAGAGACAGAGAGAGAGAGAGAGAGAGAGAGGGAGGGAGAGAGAGAGAGAGAGAGAGACAGAGAGAGAGAGAGAGAGAGAGAGAGAGAGAGAGTGAGAGCGCGAGAGAGAGAGAGAGAGAGAGAGAGAGAGAGAGAGAGAGAGAGAGAGGGCCGAGGAGAGGCAAGGCTGAATAAGACAGAGACATTACAATCTGAGATCTTAAAGGGGAGAAAGAAAGAGAGAGAGAGACAGAGACAGAGAGAGAGAGAAAGAGAGAGAGAGAGAGAGAGGGAGGGAGAGAGAGAGAGAGAGAGAGAGATGCACATGCACCTGTTTCATCTTTTTAAACAATGTCTCTGTTCTGTTCTCACATTGTGCAGCACAGCAGATGGCACAAAGTCCCTAACTTCTTCCCAGGAAAAAAATAAAAATTAAAAAAAAGAGCACAGGAGAGCGGGACAGGTCATGTAAGTTTATGTCATGTCTGCCTGTCTCAGACGATTAGGCTGGATCAGAGCGCTCGGCGGTTCACTCCCAGTCGTTCCTTTTCTAAAGTGGTGCAAGTCGCTAAGTCTGTGTATGGCAAACACAGATGCGTCAGTGTGTTCTACCTGAGACTACAAAGTAGGACACCTATTGTGGATGTTCTCAGGGGAGAGAGATCTTGAGTCATCCAACCCCCCACCACCCAAATATCCTTCGGCGAAATACTGTAGGTGTACACACAGTATAAGTACATACACCGGCACACACACACACACATACACACATACAAATATAAATGCACACATAGAAACACGCACACACCTTAAATACACCCAGGGGACTCCGGACTCAGCCCAGGGCTTTGAGGCAATTTTCCTTTCTTTCTTTTTTTTTTTTTGAAAGTGGAGCATTACGTAACGTTCAAGCGCTTGACGATCCAGAGAATGAAGATGGTGCGGAGGGAGGAAAGGGAGGAAGGAGAGACGGGAGGGGAGGGAAGGGGAGGGGAGACCTGTGGAGCGACATCCCCAGCGGAGCGGCACGAAGCACGGCTGGCTTTGTTAGAGGCAGAGCGAGGCCGACAGACAGCTCAGTGTGGCGCCTCCGCCCCGCCGCCTGGGGAGAATAGAGTGCCCTGTTTGGTCGTGACTTTACCTGGGCAGAGGAAAATTGGCTGCTGTTCCCTTGCTGTTAGCGCACTGTATTCTGCAACAGTCGGTGATACTGAATGAGTTTAAAGCTCTGGTGAAATCATTGCAGTCTACCTTGTCGGTGTGCAAGTGTTTTTATGTGAGCAAGTTTTAATGTTGTAACTTTATCTGTTGTTTACTGTTTTTACTGTGACTATGCTGCTGCCCTCTTGGCCAGGTCTCCCTTGTAAAGGAGATCTTTGATCTCAATGGGACTAACCTGGTTAAATAAATGCTAAATAAAAAAATACGGGCTGGGCTGAAAAAGGTAGAATTCGATGAAGAAAACTGAATATAAACAAATTACAGCCACTTATCTCCGTAACTCAGTTTCACAAGACTGAAAAAATCCCTTTGCAATTTTTTTTTTTTATTATTTAGATAGACTTCCTTTGGGAGTTTTAGTTAAGCGCTACACTGTGCTGTGACAGCTTCCAAGACCCCACAGCATCTATTCAGTTGCAGAAACAAGTGGGTGGGAGTGTGTTGGGGGGGAGTTCATCTAGGTGAAGGATGCATCGATGAGCGAAAGCCTTATTAAACAACTCAACAAGCTGCAGTTCACTTTCACAAGACCAAAACTGCTAAGTGACAACCCAATTTTGAACATCGTTGCCAGGGGAAAGGAAGACGTTTCTTCGGATTGAAATGCGGCAGCACCACTCGACACCCCTCCCTCTCCCTTTCCCTCTCTTTCTCTCTCTCTCTCTCCTGTGGTCTCTCCCTGGTGGTGACATTAAACACTGAGCTGCCTCCGCCTCCAGTCTGAGGAATAGGTCAGCTCCCTGGCTGCTGTCTGCCCTCAAACACACACTGTTTGCCAGTCTGTCTGCATACGTGTGCACACCACACACACACACACACACACACACACACACACACACACACTTAGACAAACGCATTGATCATGGCACGCACATAGGCACATATGCATGGGAAGGCATGAGTAGACGTACACGCACAGACACACTCATTCACACACACACACACACACACACACACGGTATAGGTCTATAAATTATTCATACGACTCCTATGTGATAAGTTCGATAGAATGACTCAACATTCTTCAGTGCTTACAGCATACTCTTGCCTTCCTCACCTCAGCCAAGCCTTTATTCTCCTCAAGGGATATTTCACGTGAATAAAACATTTTCATTCTTTATCACATACTGTACATGTGTTCACCAGCAGTCGACCCATAGCTCGTTTCTTGCTGACTGCCATCGTCGATAATTGCAAAAAAGCAAAATTGCGTCTTGAAAAATGTGGAAATAGACAGAACATTATAGAGGGTGCATTGTCACAGTTTGTAGAAGCATAATGTATGTGTGAGCAGTATGGTGTTTTGGGTTGGGATTTAAAAATGAAAGTGAGCAATGCCACTACCAATACTGGGGTAGATTTATAAATCAATAGGCGATAGGTACAGTATGCAACTGTAATAGGTACAAATGTTTTACTAGAGTGAAATATCACTTTAAGTTGCTCTTATTATGGTCTTTATTGTGCTGGATAGACAGAAAAGTTCAGTGAAAAGTGATGGTCCAACCACTCAGTGTGGATTATAAGAGAATGCAAACACTTCTATTTCCAGAGTCTTGTTTACTCCTGCTGACCAAATACCTTTCACTGCGCTGGCTGGAGCCGGGGATTAAGACAGGACACACCTGTGCTCTGTGTGTGTGTGTGTGTGCGCGCGCGCACGTGTGTGTGTGTGTGTGTGTGCGTGTGTGTGTGCGTGTGTGTGCGTGTGTGTGCGTGTGTGCGCGTGTGTGTGACTGTATTACTGAGTGAGAACTGCATTTACGACAACAAAGTAAGTCTTATGTCCCTGGTCAGTCTTTGCTGTTGCATTTGTGATGACTAAATGACAATGAAGGAAAACTGCAGGAGGTGCAGGAAAGAAGTGATGAACTTGAAGAAAATAAGAAGTGTAGAGGCACACAGAAGGGAAGGAGGGAAAGAGCCTCTGCATGTAATGAGAGTCTTGATTGTGACTGTTCAGAATTAAGACTTGTGCTTTTCCCAGAAAACTGACCTATTGGTATAAGCCTGGTGTGTCAGAGCACATGAATCAATATGCAGTCTGTTTTGATTAACAGTAACTCAAACTGAAATCCAGACTTAATCTTCTCATTTATTAGCGAGTCAGGCTACTAAGTACATCTTGTTCTGCTGACATCTATTTGGATCTCGTTAAATGCCAAAGAGCAAGAAATGCAGCTATCACAATGGCATCTGAATGAGAAGAAATACGAGATAATACTAAATCCACCCACGTTATCCATAATCTCAGTGCCCTCAGAGGCATCATTATGCACATTAATCATCAAAGACAAACCCCCAATATGAGCCTTATGAAATTATGCTCTGCAATCAAGTGTTGTTCACAAGCAAACATTAAGCTCTTAAATCAGGTTAGTCTCTGCGGTGTGCTTCTTCATCTCCACGCTTCCCAACAGGCCACTCCAGGTCTTTCACCTGCTGAGAGTGCAGGTTTTATGACTATTCATCTTCCTGCACATCTACACTTCACCTCAGTGGGGAGTGGGAGCTGGCACCATCATTAGACTGTCTGTACTAAATGAGCTTGCATTCATTCAGCAATTACATTCAGAAATGAGTGCTTGTGTGTCTGGAATGATTAAAAACAAAGTAAGTGTCTCTGATGCGAAGCACATAGACAAAAGCTTTTTTTGTGCTATGTGGAAAGTAGGATAAGGATCGTGCAATTCAACACCTCGTGTTCAGGTTATTGATAGTCAAGTGGTTAGCAGGCTCTGCTTTATCTGGCGGAAGGAGCGCAGACTGGAAAGGTTTCTGGGTGTAATCTGGACATGCGGTGTCACTGCACATGAAACAATCAATTATTAATTAAGAATGGCAAAGTTCCAACCGGTCCCAGCCGCTTGCAAAGCTTCCCAAAAGTGCGAGCCGAAGAAATGGGCCAGCGCGGATTGAAATTCAACATTGCAGCTCCGGAGGTAAACAGAACAAGTTGAACTAAACAGAGATCAAAGTGGGTTAGTGTGAGGAGTACAATGGGTCACAATAACACAACAAGCAGGCTGGGGAGAGATAAACATGGCAAGCAGGCGAAACTCCTGGAGAATCAACCATTCTGAGAAACTCCGCCTTTCTTCAGTAGCACTGCAGCCAAAAACGCAGGCTCGGACTGACGTTTCTGGGGCAGCTGTGTGTGTGTGTGTGAGAGAGTGTGTGTACCTGACTGAGAGAGGTACCTGAAAACAACACACATTAGGGCTGCACCATTATGACTAAAAAGATAATCCCGATTATTTAGCCAAATATTGTGATTGCGATTATTAAACATGATTACTACCGTAGACTTGATGATTTAAGGACCAAAATTATTTTACTGCACTTTTTCGCTTATATATAAACTACTTTGAACTACAGTGATCATTCTAAATGAAATTAAATGTGCCAATATTACACAGATATTTTTAGGATTATTTATTGTGGAAACTGGAATGGCAATATATTATTATACACAATTAATTATGCAGTCCTAACACAGACATGCACAAACACACACACAACGAATAAAAATGGCATGGCTGCGTTTTGCATTCTGCATGATTGGCTACAGTAAGATGATGATTATTATTCCACTTGCTCTTGAGTTTGGGCTTTAAGAGAAAGAGAGGACATACTAATGTTGTGAGGGACCAAATGCTCCCTGTGTGTGTGAGCAGAGAGAGCAGATGCAAGCTGCAGAGAGAAGGGCAGGTCGCCCACACACACACACACACACACACACACACATACACACACACACACACACGCACACACACTACCCGCACACCATACGGCCCAGCAGGAGGTAGGCACACACACACACACACAACTTGGAGAACGCACCAACGCTGGCAGCCGTGGCAAGATTCACACGTGTACATGCACACAAGTGTGCTCATGCACGTGCACACATACACTGCACCTCTATCGAAACACATCATCATCTCCACCCTTACTCTCAGAGACTGCGTGTGTATGTGTGTGTGTATGTGTGTGTGTGTGTGTGTGTGGGAGAAAGGCCTAGTGGTCTTCATGAGAGCAGCAGCAGCAGCACGGCTCATCTAGCAGGCTAAGCTAATCACTCAGCAGCTCCACTGTGCCATGATTACCGCTCCTCCTATTGCCCATCACAGCCTGGCAGGCACTGGCCCTTTGACACACAACATACTATAAACCACATTCTCCTCTGCACCCCCATCCCCCCCTCCCCCTTCCCCTCCACCTGCCCTGCGGGTAAAAGCCCTCCAGCCCCCGGACTTCCTCTTTGCTCTACTTTTCCCCCGTTCCTTTTCATGCGAGTAGAAGCCTCAACCGACTATAATAGGATCTTCTCTCCCCTCCCGTCTTGGCTCTGCTACATTAGCTCCTACTTCTCCTCTCCAAACGTTCCTCCTCGCCTGGCGGTCTGCAGGGAGGAGAGAGGTCCTCTTCCACCTCAGACTCCTTCCTGTCTTCAGTTCCCTCATTATCTACCCGTTCCCTCGCCTCCTACTTCTCGTCTTCCTTTAAAAGACCAAGACCTCAGGTGCAGCAGCTTTCTGTTCTGTTCCCCAGGAGATGTTGTAAGCCTCTGCTTGCTAAATTCTTCTTAATTTAATAGAGCTTTGGTGGGAGCTTAATGCCCACACTAGTATTCCCAACCTCTCTCTGGCTTGATATCTCCATTTCTCTTTACTAAGATTTCATACTCTTTCTACTTGCTCCATCTCTCTTATTTTTTCATTACCCATGCGTTTTCTCTCTGACGTCCTCACTTTTTTCTGCCAGCCTTTCTTTTTTAGCCAGACTTCCTTCCCCTCCGAAAATGTCAGGACAGCCATGCAAGCAACAGTGTGGGTGCACTTCGGTTCCCCCTGATTAAAGGGAGAAAATGAAATCTCATCCACACATGACCTGCTCCCATTAATTAACATTTCATGAGGAACTTGGATATAATTGGCATGCTGGGCATGTTGATAAGCAAGATAAATGGCTCTATCCATGCTGAAATAGTATCTGTGTTTATCTCGGTGATGATAGAGCCGTAATTACCCTCCATGAGAAATGTATTGGCCACGCTGGGTTGGAAATGTCTTGGGGGTATCAAGAGAGCCAACCGTGCTGGAGAACTCTTTTTCCATCAGTCCTGCGACTCTTTAACCTAAACAAGCTTTGGGACCCTGCCTCCCGTGTGAAATATCCTGGCTGTGTAGGTTGAAATAAGCCTGAGGCTATAATACTTTCAATGTCCACTGATATTATGTTACTCTCTGCTGTGCTGCACCATCATCATTTTTTTTTTACAATTCCCTAACTTTATTAACACTGGAAGAGTCTGGCATTAGCTAGTGTCCCGAAACGCTCTATTAAATCTTGTGTATCTTTTTAATTGCTCCGCTCTCCTTTCCTCATCCCTCGTTCCCTTTCCTCTCCAGGTCTTTGGGGTTTATGTATATGCTTCCGTCATTGTTGGGCTGCATGTGGAGTTTAATGAGCCGCACTGTTAATAAGGAAAAGGGAGATCATTAGATAACCCACTCATCATGCATGCTGTTGAGCACATATAAATATGCAGTAGATATGAACACACACACACACACACACACACACACACACACACAATGTAATTACATAACGATAACTTCAACATGTTTTCTTCATGAAAGCACACAGAGGAGAGTGCGGGAGTCAGACACTGCTCTTTCATGTCACTGTCAGCGCCATATTCCCCTTGTTTGATCTGTCTGAAGTCAGTGAGTGTGTTGAAACAGAGAAACGGCTGAAACATTTGCTCTGAAGAAGGACAGCGTGGCTTCAATGAGAACATCTAATCAAATCTGTCTCAAAGCAAACGAGGAGGAATGAAATAAGCAATGTCCAATTGAGTGTAGAACATTAATCAGCTGTTATAAGAACAAAACGCGCAGTACTGTATATATGAGGCTTTTCGCAGGCTCTTGTGAATCTCGCGTGCCGCCCACAGTCCCAGACTACTAGCAGCCCAGTGCACCTGCCAGGGCGAGTAGGTGGCACACTTCCACAGGCTCTCCCTGTCTCACCGACCACCAACACAAGTCTGACAACGTCCTGATAAGGCAGTAAGTTCACCAGGGTGTCCCACACGCCGCCATCGCTAATGTACTACCTGAACAAGACAGATTCCCACAAGATATTACGATGATAATATGTTAGATTGGGCAGATGATTCAGGGATGGAGCCACTGCTATGTCATCTGAGGTAATTATTTACCCTTCAACTGCTGAAATTAATAACACAGGAGAGGAAATTGATCTTAAATCTGTGCCTTAGCAGACTCTCTTCATGCTCTCTGATTAACTTGGCAGCTTCCTAATATCTGTTATCACTTCAGTCACCTCCTAGGTGTTGGATCACAGCAACGGATAGAGTCAAACTTGGCCTGTCAAAATGGATCTGCACACAGTAGGAGGCTGTTACATCTGATAGATAAGTGTCGCTATAACAGCATAGACAAATGTGATGACCTACACAGCAAATGCAAGGTAAAGACCTCCTATATCAGTCATCTTTACACCACACATCACATCACACTCTCACATCAGCTAATTTTCTTCCATACAGGGAATGTCTGAAGTGAGGTAAACCTGCTCTCGATGACACTGAAGGATATTTGATTGATTGATATTTGATAAAATTATACTTCATTGAGCTATGAATGATACATGTGAGCCTCTTTAGTATTGTTTTTCAGTATACATAATGAACAGATGGCATAACATGGCAGTTGATTTAATTAAATTGTGAAAACTGTTTTAAGAAGTCAAGTTAAATTTATCTGCAGAAATTAACCGCTCTGAGGAAAACATTCTCCCTGCAATTCTACCCGAAATCGAGCGGTGAAAAGGACACACAGCCAGTGCAGAAAACAAAATGCCAGCTGTGAGTGGTAAATTGCAGGTTTATTAGCCCACTAGCTCACCCAGCAGACCTTTTTCTAATGCGCCCCGCCCACCCCTGTACTCTGCCACAGGCCAGGGCCGGCGGAGTAGAGGCAGGCATTTGCAGAAGACAGTTGGTGGCTGCGCTACAGTACAGATTTCCCACTGTGTGTGTTTTGGGAAGGCGGCCATTTTCAGACACGAGTAGAGCCGGGTGACAGATAATAGGGTACAGAGACCGAGGGAGTGGTGGATCTGAGAGGAGAAGCAGACTCCAAGTGAGAGCCGAGTGTTTTCCGTCACTGCTGTAACTCTGCTGTAACTCTAACTGCAGCACAGCCTGGGGACAGGCATGCAAACTGTTCTTCACACACATTTAGACGTGCTGCATTTAGGCAAAGTGTGATGTTTTCATTTGCACGCCCTACCAGAAGCACTAAAAAGAGACTGTCTGACACTAAGTATCAATGTACTCACACTTAGGCACAGGAAGAGGTGTAAGCATGCCAGGGACAACAATAACAAGAGCCAGCTCTCTTTACCTAAACCTAAAACCTAAACCTAAGACTACTACCAGCGTAATTAGCTATTTGTGAATTTGCATATCCTTGATACACTCATATGTACATGTAATTCTCACACTAAAGGGAGGTATTGTTTAGAACCAGGCTAACCAGCTGGCACATGTAGCTGAAGTGTTAGCTCAGCAACACAAAAACTTAATTGGACTATCCTGTCCAAATCCCTTTCCTGTCATCCAATTTCCAGATGTGCTGATGACAGGAACACATTGCCCCCTGTGTCTCACATTATTCCTATTTTCACCCTCCATGTCATATTCTCCTGGCTTGGGACAGCAGGAGGAAACCAGCATGTCACCAACAAGCCCCAAAATTCATTAGCAAACTAACACTCTGGCTTATGCAATCAGACTCAGGGCCGATAGCCGCAGATTGCAATTTGATATCTGTAATTAAATCAACTGCTTATATAATTGTTCATATTTGCCAGCTGCTTAGACAGTGACAGTTTAGACACCTGTGAGTTTCAAGCAAGCTGATTTTTTTTTTGTAATTATTCAAGTATGGACTCTGTTATGCATTTCATACGTAATGTATAAGATATGTAGTGAATATGCTTGATTGTGCACAAATTTAATCATAGTGATAACAGATGTCCAGTGGGATTTTAACTTTCTCCTACGCAACACAATATAACACAGTCTACTTTGCCGAAGTACACAATCTAATTTGAAGTTTTCAATAAAACACTTATTTGAAAATCTTATTTCAAAAACCAATCACTGTCTTATTTTATCTGACCAGAATTTTGCTTTGATTTAGATCACAAAAAGTCATTCATAATCATCAAATGGCCAGATTTGGGAGCAAATGGAGTAAATAATTCATAATGTAAATTTAGACTCTCTGCCCCTCTGTCTCATTTGTGACATCTGATATTATCTGACTAATTTTAATGCACTTCTCTTTCTTACACTTCACAGCTACTATGTCGTTCCATTTGCACAGTGCAACATGAGACAGGCTATTGCATTGAGATGCTGCTAGAAAACTTCCTACCACAGCATATGCTTGAAAAAAAAACCAAATTGCTCTGGGCATGATAGCGGCACTTAGAGATACTATGAAACATCCTTATATGTTAAAAATATGAATTTGACAAAGCAGTCTGATAGTAGTACAGTAAAAAAAAAACATGTTTCCATGTCATTCCTCACTCTGAGAACAATCTGGGCAAATTTTCCGGGGGCGGTGCCAGTCTGGGGCATCTGGTCAGCCTAAAGTAACGTTGCTTGGTCCTAATACACTGCAGTCGGCCAGATTGTGATTTTGACTGAAGAGCGGCCTCATGTCCACAGCCCCTCAGTGTAGTGGGCTTACATAATCATAGCTCAGCGTCTCTAATCTAAGGACCAGGCTGTTATTCTGGGTTAATGACACACAGACGTCCAACACAGCAACTCATCTTGTAATCTGACCTCTGACTTTTACATACTGTATACTGTTTGCATCAAGTTAATACGTCGGCCCTGCCGGCCCTTGGCCTGCGCTCTGCGGCACATGTTGCCGAGTGAGGCTTCACTCCCTAAGCTTTAATCTGCTCTCTGTGCACTTCTGCTCTAACATGTGGAGAGATTTGACATTGTGTAAGCTGCTGTAGATGTGGTAGGCGCGTTAGCTAGCTCTCCCAGCTGTTGCTGCAGGTTAGTGCTGAGCTGCTGGGAGGGTAATGGCTTGAGACTGGTACGCTAATGGTGCGAGACGCCGCTATTACTGTCAGAGATGTACTGTACACTAGGCCAGGCGAGGCTGATGCTACCAAGGCACTTTGCTAAGCTCCTGATCTATGTGCAGTGGGAGAGGGACCCGGTATCACTGATATCTGAGTGTGAAATATTCTATTTCATTTGATTAAGATGAAGGCCACAGATGAAATAATAATGATTAGAAACTTTATTCATCTTCAATCATGTGCAGTGATTTAAATAGGCACTATTCTATAGGGGGAGATGTCTTTCCTACCTCTGATTTAATTGATTCCACTTCTATTGCCAAGTGAAGTGAAAAACTAAGGAGATGATTTTTGAAGAAGCATAAAATGAACGAAGTACAAGGCACCTACAGTATATCTCTCTACACTGTAGGTGACCAAACACGGGAGCAGGGAAAGTGTCCCCAGAACTGCACCGGTGCAGACTGAGGCTGTAACCCTTAAGGGAAAAGAAAGCACTCAGCTGTCACAGCCGCCAGCAGCTAGAGGGGGAGAAGAGGGGAGCAAGGGATTTGGCATGTTTCAGTTCTCCACCTGTCAATGTGTCAAAGTGATGCAGAAACATGTTGCAGCTCTTCTCTATTCATCCCTCTCGCTGACGCTCAGTCTCTCTCTCACTCTCTTTCTATACAGGCTGACAATAGGCAGGTGACAGTTGACAGGTGCTGTGCACCAAGCAATAAGGTAGCCATATTGTTTTTCTGCACAAATAAGTAGAACATCCACAATAAGCGCTGCTCCGGGGATTCAAGCAGAGAGGGAAGAATTTTGTCTGCTCATTTTATGTCATCGAGAGAAATCTCACGCTCAAGCACTAAGAAAGAGCAGAAATGAAATATTATGCATAATTAGTCATAGTCATATTCGATTTAAAAAAATAAGATTATTTCAAATTGCATGCAGTAAGAAAACTAAGCCAGCATTGTCATTAAGTATAACATAGTACTGAACTATGCCTACTAAATACCCTATCATTTGACACAGAGGATATTAGTTTATTGACTTCAGACTTTTCCTCTTCCCGTCTGTCTGATCCTCAGCCCCTTCATTTTCACCATCATCACTGTTCACCTTGGCAGTAGTGAGATCTGCACTGTGGGTACGTCACAGCTGAGAATGATTTTCATCGCCTGGTTTGTGGGTGAAGATTTCAGTGATACATCTATGAAGGAGTGCCAACTCAAACATCAGTCATCATCCCACAGCACTGTCCCACCATGTGTTGACCTATCAAGGTTTATAGATTACATGATCTACAGTTACATAAAATCAAAGAAGCATCACGCTGTTGTTGGGTGAAAACCTCATATCTCCAAAATATCAACTTTACAGTAACTAAGCAAAACAGTGTTGTGTGTATCCCCGTTCTATGGATGGTATTGTCGGTCAGTCGGTCGGAAAATGAACACAGTAAAGTGATAAACAAACAATAAACTAATAAACTAATCTGATTTTGTGCATATCACACCTTGCTTTCCTCTCCCTGTCTTTTCTCAGCCATATCCTCATTTTTCCATCAGCAGCTACAGGAGCCAATGGCTAATGATACAACTTGCTCTGCTTTTCGCACCAATTAAGCCAATAGTGTAGGTTTCAACAGAATCAGAGTGTCAACAGGCTAGCATGCTGAGGACTGGTGTAATGAGGGACAGAGGGTCGAGGGTGGCTGGTGTACTAGTTCATGTAGATATTTACTTCATGATGAGGGGATCCTAAGTATCCCTGTGTGATTGTGTCAGTGTGGTTCTGACTTCAATTATGTAAAGACTAGAATATTTCCTCATAGGCAAAAACTCATGGAAAAAGTGACATGAGCAGCACAGACTGAGAATCTGAAAATAATACTGTATGTCTAGCAATCTTTGAACAGCCTTGATAGGTCATGTAACAGAAAGTAACAGGAATTCAGCCTTAAGTACCTTGGTTGAGGAAAACATGCAACCGATTATTTCTATTTAAGATGCCATCAAGTCAAGCTCCCAATCTGTTCCAATGGGAGCAGCAATTGATTTCATAATCCCACCTAAGGTCAGCGGACCAGTAAGGCAAAGACACGTGATATATCTAACACATGCAGAGGGAAAAAAGCCATCTAAAGAACGTGATCAGAAACACATGCAAAAGCTCCACAGCAGTGTTTGTAATGAACAGGGCGAAAGACAGATGGTATGAAAGAGGATTTGCCAAGGACAGTAACAGCAGTATACACATGTAAAGCATAATCTCCCAATCACACCGACCAAATCTGTCACTGTAAGTAAAATCACGAAAAAACAAATTATTTTGATAGGAGTTGATCTGCACATATAACCTGGTTGTGAAACAGACATTGTTTCTCTATGGATGAGTCACCTTCATTCACTGGTTTCAGAGTGATCCTTGACTGATAATACAGCACGATATACCACCTACGCTTCACACTGTGGTGAATGAAAAACAGAGAGAAGGGGGAGAGGGAGAGAGAGAGAGACAGAGAGAGAGAAGGGACAGAGAGTGAGAGAGAGAGAGAGAGAGAGAGAGAGAGAGAGAGAGAGAGAGAGAGAGAGAGAGAGAGCACTTATCACTCAAATGCTAATGTGAACATCCCCATCTTCTCTCTGTGTCGTTTCTGTTTGTGGATCAAAGCATCTGCCGGACAGATGACGCAATTCACGCACGCAGGCCGGCTCAAAGATCACAACCCATGGTGAAATGGGAGTGTGTGTGTGTGTGTGTGTGTGTGTGTGTGTCACAGCCCCCAGCCAGATTCAGAGAGCCATGACACCACACTGATTCAGGGGCTGAGGGGCAGAGATGGAGGAGTGTAGGGGGGGTGATAGGGAGATGGAGGGATGGATGGAGAGATGGATGGGTGTAGGGTTGTTGGTGAGTCATCGCCGCTCACTCCGAGGCCAGTTGAAAAACAGAGACCATCTGGGTTTCAGACCCAAGCAGAGATACTTCTATACTCTCCTCTTCTCTTACCAAGTTTTTGGGAAATTGGCGTGTCAACAGCATTAAGTGATGAGAACATAGATGTAAAAATCATCAGTGTTTTCTCCAGTGCTCCATGTTAACTCTTCTGCATACACTATGTTAAAGGAGTAGTTCACCCAAAAATGTAAAGTTTGTCATTATCTACTCACCCTCATTTCAATCAAAACACCATAATGGGTGAATTTTCATTTTGGGGTGAACTATTCCTTTAAGCGATTATAAACAACTAGCATTATCCAAAGTAAGAAGACTGACCCTTTAGCAATAAAAACTTGTTAATGGTTTTTATTGGTCTGTAGATTCATACATTTTGAAAATGAAATATCATTAACTAAATATACCTGATGTAGCCAGGTTTATTTTTGAAATTACTGCAGGTGAGCAATCACATATTCATCCACTGTGCAATGATTTTGAGCCGTGCAGTCCCCTATGGCCCACCACATTTACTTACTATGCAAACAGGGAGAGTAGTCCCTCCCAGGTAGTTCAAAACAATATTTTTTCATTATTTTGTGTACATTTTTACCAATCTTCTCCACAATGCTGCAGGCCACATCATCATCCTACAATCACTCAACATATAACAGTGTATGCTACTAAGTAAACCAGCCTTAATATAAATGAGTAAAGTCTGAAGCATTGACAAAATGACAGCATATGAACTAGGCTAGCCCCATATCATCATTTGGTATTCAAAGAGGCCCATCTCCAAAGTGTTCCCTATTCATGCTGTGCCAAAGCCAGTGGGTAGATAATGGGCACATAAGAAACAGGCAGGCCTAAACTGGCAGGGGACACTCAAAGCCAGCAGTGCAGGTGTGTGTATGTGTGTGTATGAGTGTGTGAGAGGGAGAGAGAGAGAGAGAGAGAGAGAGAGAGAGAGAGAGAGAGAGAGAGAGATAGGGCCAAGGAGAGGCAAAGCTGAATAACAAGAAGGTAACCTAGGAGTGATACAGAAAATTAACAGTGGGTCTGGAAGGCGAGAGACAGACTAATGAGTCATAAAAAAAGAGAGAGAGAGAGGGGAAGAGGAGCCGGTACAGAGCGATTGGTCTTGATAAACACGAAGGAGTGGAACAAAAGCGCACTCTAGATTGCCTGCAACACAACAGCTCTGCTAAAATGCATTGGCTATCTATCTTTCTGAAAGGCATGGCAGGACAGGCAACTTTAACTGCTTCCTGTGTTATCTAGCGAGGAGAACCTGAATATGACCGCGAAAAGACGTTGAACTGAATCTGAATATTGTCACCGCAGTTAATCAAGTGGGTAAGAATGCTGAGTCATAAAACTAAGAGAGATTTTTGATGCGCTTGCTTGTATTAACACAAGAGAATATCGATGTGTGTCTGTGTCTGTGTCTGTGTATGTTTCTTAATTGGCTTAGCGAGGGAACATTCATTAGCAGGTCTTTCAGTCTGGTGAAGTTGGACCTCGGGCACACCGGTGTCTAATTGGCTCTTTGTGTTTGCGATCATATAGTGGAGATGGTTGCTGATGGGACAAAATAGGGGCTTATCCTCTATGTGTGTGTGTGTGTGCGCATATGTGTGTGTTTGTAGCACAATTGCCTACTGAAGTATTCTGCGCGATAAGTACACACATGCACACACACACAAACAGCGCATGCTGCGAATATGCTTGACCTCCACCTCTTATCTAACCAAGGACGGATCCCACTCCCAGCCTGAGGGAAGAAGAGAGTGAGGTTGATAGTTAACTGTTAGTGCAGGGTCATACACACACTCTAAACAGAGATACCCCAAGGGAGCAGAGAGGTCAGACTCCAACACTGCCAAAACACCACCCTGCCCTGACTGACAGCATCAAGTGAGCCGGGGAAACAGAGGCTAGTGAGGGACAATGTGCTCACACCTTATGTGCTGATGCAAACAGCTGCTGAAGTCGTGAAAAGTGGTTTCAAAACAAACCTAGACAGAAGTGTGTATGAGAAAGACAAAGTGAAAGAGGTGCTTGACATGAGATATACTGCAGATAAATGGTTAGGTTTTAAAGCTTGTGTATGCGTGCACGTGTGTGTGTTTGTGTATGGATACATGCACACAGGCACGAGGGAATTTGAACAAAGAGAAAAAGGAGAATGGAAGAAACAGAGAAAGTAAGCCATGAGTATTAACAACTTACGTCTGTGTCGGGACCCTTGTCCGCTCCGGGGCAGGAGAAGGTGACAAATTCATGGCACCGTTTGTGAACCACAAAACAGCACACTGTCCGAGAGAGAGAGAGAGAGAGGGAGAGAGAGAGGGAGAGAGAGAGGGAGAGAGAGAGAGAGAGAGAGGGAGAGAGAGAGAGACTGTTATTTAGGAAAAAGGAACAAGTGAATGTCCATGTAAATTATTGTCATTCAATCTCAAACAAAGTTTGACAACACTAGTTTTGCCTGTCTGATACACACATACAGAAACAAATGCGGACAGAGACAAACAGACTCGAATGCGCGTGCACACCCACTCCCACACCCACACAAAAAATGCCATTATGTGATCTCGTGTGTTCTGCAGCTCTCTCCAATCTGTTGGCTTGATGCTGATTGCATCATCCTCTCCCACTGAACTGGGATCAGTCGCTACCAAGTGTCACCCAGTTTGACATGGCTGACATGACACCCTGACGCTGCTCTCATGTCAGTGACAGTGACATTTACATTTGGATGCTGCCGCAGATCCGCGAGAAAAGTGAAGCGTGGACATCTGTGACAGCTAGAACACAAGCTGACTCCCTCTCTAACTCTCACTCTGTGCATCCAACTGCATTTCTTCCCTGCCATTATTTGAAACGCCTCTCTCTCTCTCTCGCTCTCCTTTTCATTCTTACACTATGTGTCTCCTTCTGTTATTGTCAAGCTGTCTGCTTGTTCATGTGCACTTTTGTGCTCTTCCACCATCATTCTCTCTGTGTTTTTGTCTATGACTCTCTCACCATAGTCACAGTTGCCAGACAATCTGACAGGCATTGGTTAAACAAGTGAAATGAGTTTATTGATGAATCACAATGAATACCAGGTATTTTAAGTTTCCACACAAGGGTGTGTCATTACACTCAGTGTCTCCACGCTGCGCAATATTGACAAAATCAAATATCACACTGAAGAATACCTCGATATTGATAGTGAGACGATATTTTGGGGATGAGTATTTGTGCTTTCATGACATATTTACACAAAAGAACAGTTTGAAAATTAGTAATGATCATTAGTAATCAGTAATGTGTAATCAGTAATAAGTTATATGAATATGATGAGCAGGTAAAGGCAATCATTGTTCATTTTACTCCAGAATAGCCAGAATAGGCTAATAAATTCAGAAGAAGTTATTTCACCATATTATGATAACCAAAATCCCAGACGATATCTAGTCTCATATCACAATATCGATATTATATCATCCAGGCCTAGAGTAGCTGTTTGATGAATTCATTGATTTCTATTCCCCCTCATAATGGATCTCTCTCGTTCGACTAAGATGTAGAAAGAAATAAACCATCTTCAAAATCATAAAACGAAAAGTCTGCTCATCCTTCAAGCAATATCACCACCGTCATCATCAGTTTCTTCGTCAGTTTCATCATCATCATCATCATCTTCCTAATCCACATCATCCTCTTGTTTATCATCGTCATCTCCATCATCATTATTATCATGGGCATCAATATCGCCATCATTATCATCAGCGTAATGATTGTTTCCATCATCGTAATCCTAATCCAACCCTAATCCTCACTACAACAGATCTGTGTGTGTGTGTGTGTGTGTGTGTGTCAGAGATGGATACTTCCATGCCAGTGCTGTAGTGCTGAGCCAGTGGGAGTGAACAGTGTGAATTCATCTCTCTCAGTAATAAAGAGGAACATAGGCAGAGAGAGGGGGGGATAAAAAGCTCAGCAAAATATTAGCCCACAGTGATTTATCCCTGCTCAGAAGTTGTCACCAGCTCCATTTGTCATCTCCATAACATACAGGCAAACAGAGGCAGGGTTGTACGCACAGCTAAATGCAGATAGAGGGAATTTCTAGGACCAATGCAGGGGTTTTGCATCAAATACCTATATTGACACTTTGGGAGTAAAAGTACTAGTTTAGATAGTTTTCTGCCATAGTAGACTATTTTTGTGCTGAAAATGTCCTTGCATGACTCATTCAAATCTAGCTTTCAAAGAATATTTCAACTGGCTTTAATGAATTTCCCTACATTTGAACCACAAACTGCATTGCCTATATCAATTAATACTTTTGGTGTCTTTCCAGTATGGTTCCTTCTATAAAGGCAACAAAGACAGCGTGTGTTCTCGCTACCGTTGGGAAGGAGAGAAGGACCTCCGCACATTGTGAAGTGGCCTTGCTAACCATCAAAGCCGACTCTGGAATGCTTGGGAGCGGCCGGCACCGGCAAATAAATTCTCAGGGCCTCTGTGCTCAGAACAGATGGAAGATAATCATTTAGCTCCGCGCTCCAACAAGCAGCCTTCTGAATTGGCTTTTCATTCATGCATTCAAAAAGGTGAAGACAAAAATAGTTTTTTTCAGAAAGAGAGAGCAGTGTTGAAATCTGACTTGATTTCTGGCCGAAATCTTAAAAAAAAAAAAAAAAAAAAAAAAATCAGACCTCTGTATCCATGACTAGTTAGTATTAGGTGCAGTTTGCAGTATTCGGCTCACAGCATTCATTCCCACTTGTATCTACCTCCTAACTCAGCCCTCCAGTCCTTCCATCCCACCTCCTGCCCACTCCTCTGCCGTTGAAATAAAACATTCGCTTACGTGCAAAACACAGGGAGAAACTGTGCGTATTTTCATTTCACTACAGTTCCGTAACACAGAGTTTTACTCAGCAGCATTACTGCTCCAAGCACAATCATCAGGTTTCTCTTTTCCTCCCTCCACAGCCTACTTGCAATATGTGAATCACTGGTGTAATGACGTCCGCAGCTCTCTCTCTCCCTCCATCCATCAGCGCTCCTCACACCCCCACCCACCGACCCACCCACCCGTCCACCGCTGACTCTGTTTAACACTGATCCCAGACCAGATTGAGTGTCTGGTTATGCTACAGTGTTTTGTGCACTACAGATTTGACACTGATCTCAGTTCAAAGGTGAAGAAGGGCCGCTAAGCTCTGTATAGTGGAAGGGATAAATCTAGCTTTGGCCTGTGTGTGTGTGTGTGTGTGTGTCTGTGTGTGTGTGTCAGGCAGGCTTACCCTGACTTACGGAAGACAGAGACGGAGAGTCTTTCTCTGTGACTATAATCCTTGTTGGATGGTGACAACTTGCACACACACACACACACACACACACACACATACACACACACACACACAAATAAAAATAGGTCTAGAATCTGAACACTGGGCATTAAGAAAGTGTGAGCCAATGTGCTCCAGTGGTTGAAACACAGAGGAGCTCAAGGGGCTTATGGGAGGTTGGTCAGGTGGAAATCTATAAGAGAGCTATAAAGACATGTTCTCCTGTTCTCTCTCTCTTTCTCTCTCTCTCACACACACACACACACACACACACACTACCCGCACAGCAGCGTACATCTACACCTGCTCCACGCCATGGGCTGAAACAAGGAGGATGAATATAATCTTACACTCAACAATGTACATGCATGAGAGAGAGTTTGAGAGCGATAGAGAGAGAGAGGAAGAAAAAGAGAGAAAGACAGAAAGAGAACTGCATGAGTCTTGATGTGTTTTTTTTTTGTTATCTTAACATTGCCTACTTAAAATACATTGCTATAATACATCTTTTGTCACCCAGAGACAGGGATCTGGCTGTGAAGCACAGTGGTGGGCAGTGTAGTTCTATCCAGATGGTTGTAGTCCTCAGAGGGAAAGCAGCAGGAGCAGAGGTGGCACAGTGACATATCGTCAGGGATGTTATGATTAATTACTATGGGCTTTGTTTCACCAGCCTAATTGCATAAGCACACAGATAAGGGGCTTTGGCAGTACAAAGCAGCTTACACAACACACACATTCCTTGTGTGTGTGTGTGTGTGAGTGTGTGTGTGTGTGTGTGTGTGTATGTGTGTGTACAAGACAGTAAGCACATTATGCCCTAAATTTGTACACACTATTTTGATGCATGTGTCTATATGTCTACATGTGTATGTGTGTGCACACACAGATGCGTCTGTGCCTGTTTCCATGGGAGAGCATTCACATATTTTTCTCACACACATTCGGTGGCATTTCTACACCTCTCCATCCACATCCCTATCTTCCCACAACTGATCCTTTGAAGTGTGGATTTAGGTCCGGCTAATCTGGTGAAATTGGTAATCTGCTGGGCCACTGTTAATGGGATTATGGCGTAGTGTCGCCCAGAAGAGAGGCTCACAGTAGAGATAAGGGAGAGGGACTGCAGCGCCGGACCGATTCAATACCTTCCAGACACTTTTTATTGATCCTGGCACCCAGAGTGCAGCCTAACACAAAGAGAACTTGGCTTTGATCTAAGATCCACAGGGGGGAAGAGGGAACCGCATGGGGGGTGAGGGTGTATGTGGCGTGTGTGTGTGTGTGTGTGTGTGGGGGGGGCGGGGGGGGGGGGGGGGGGGGGGCGGTGTAAATGGCCAGTGAGGAACAAATCCACAGGGATTTAGGGATGTGTCTGGTATCATAGGGGTCCCAATGACTCTGTCTGGAGACGGATGGATGGAAAGGAGCCAAATGGAGGTTCAGTGCATAGAGATGCTCTTTTATCTGCTCAAACAACTGTTGTACTCTGGTGTGACCATGTTCTCTAGGGAAGAAATATTGTCCGGGTCAAATCAAGTGATCAGGACATGCGGAAGGTCCTGACCAGATTAAAATGAAGACCGGAAGTAGTGAAGAGGAATGAAGGAGAATGACCCCCCCCCTTGTAAACACAAATTATTCGTTACACATCTCTTCTTATGATACATTGTCCAATCGCTCACTGATCATGTAGAATGCTCCTCTTTCCCCTCGTTGCAGCTCTTTGGTATTTCTGTACCAGATTCTCTGCCATTTCAGGCGAGACAAGAAAAAAGGCAGAAGAAAGGAGAGGCAGAGAAGAGGAGAGGATAGAGGGAGAGGGAGGTGTATTGTCCTCTCTTGGTTATTTTTAGGCTTGATTCTGGCCATGGCTAGAACAGTGTGTACTGCACCTCACCATAGTGGAGAGGTGAGCGGATGTTTCCCATGCCCTGCTCTACACCTGGCCAATGGGCACTATAAATACACAGACAGTAGTGTATAGGGCAAACACCAGCACACATGTGTGTACACACACGCGCACGTGCATGCACAATGACAGTATCAGACAAACATGCATGTGAGAGCAGAGTGAATGGTGAATGAGAAGCTATTCCTGTCATGAACTTGTTTAAGTGATGACTGATGGGGAGAGCTGGAAAGATAACCATAGAAAGAATCATATAATAGACTGATCTAACTAGCCTATATACAGTAGTGATCCATACTCCTGTCCTGTGTCAAGTTCTCGTCAAATTTTGATAGGGTTCACATGTCAACCTCAAAGAGAAACTCTATCCGTCTGTTGTTTACCGACCTGACCATTTCCTCAGACTTCCCCTCACACTCTTGTACATTCACAGATACAATCATGCATGGTTTCAGCTGAAGCAAATTGCTTCCCTGGTTCTGCAAACAGCAGCAAAAAAAGCCCTGCCCTATTTGGTAACTCTATACAACTAGGCAGTACCCCACTTGTATTGTTGACTGTCAGAATACTGTAACCTTTTTGGGGAAAATAAATGAATGCTTTACAAACAAAGAGGAGCAAACTTTGAAACACTACACTGCACAACTCTGGTCAGGACTTCAACTGCCCATGCTGGACTGTAAGCAGATGGTGGTGCTTGTGTGTATAGAAATGTATCTGTACATCCCACTCTGTGTCAATATCATCATAAAAAAATAAACATTATGTCATATACTACATGTTTTATATATGCCCTGCAGAAATCTGTCAATCAATCACCGACTTCAATGACAAGAAGTGACCTTTGACCTCTTGCCATTGTGGTGAGTGACAGATCTGGGGGTCCCAGGGCCCCAGATCACATGACCCATAACCAACTGCTCTCTCTAAGGACTGGTGAGATGGATGGCCAGTGACCTCAGCTGGACTGCAACTCTGAAGTCAAGACAGGGACCCCAGGAGTGGCCTTTCTATATGCCTGCTGATACTTTTTGATGGGAATGGTTTTTCACTTTGCATTTTCCTTGGATTGCCTGAATGTTTTTATACTTTAGCCAGTCTGAAAGGCATTTAAATCACAGTATTTCCATTATATGTAGGTTATTCAACCCTGGTGCAAGAGCTTATACTGGTCTGCAGTGAGTATTTAAGGCCACATGAATGTTTTCATTCTCTCTATAACATCATAAGACACTTGTTTCCTTCTCTTATCCAATGTGTACAGAGAAAATGTTGAGCTCCTTTCAAATGAAAAAAGCTGCCAAAATTCGGAGAGATGCCAGGCTGCACTGAGAAGTAACTATTAAAATCAACTGTCTGATTTTCACACTCTTAAATGTGTGATTACGTTTGGTCTGAAAATCTGCCATATTTTTAAAATAGCATGCCAAACTATCAGTAAAGTCTCAAAATGCCTCTTCACTTTCAGCAGCCCTAGTGCAGTTTCACCTGGAATACTTATGGGCCTAGAGACCCCAAACAGAGTTGAGCATGTCCATCGACTCTTATAGATTTCACAGCATTTCTGCTTTGGGACAGTTGCTTTGGGACTGGACAGTTCACAGTGAAAAGAGACAGAAAACATGGGACAATTGGGTGAATGTCAAGCGACAAAGGTTCTAGACTGGGTTTGAACTTAAAACACTGCACATACATGGTAGGCATCATAGCCAAACAAGCCACCAGGACAGTCCAAAAGTTGCCCTTTTAGAGAATTTCACCTCTGCCCCTTTCAGAGTCTGTGCATGCTGCTGATATCAGATGTCTAAAGTTAAAGATTTAAGATAAGATTAAACTTTAATAATCCCTGTCAGGAAATTGGGCTTTTAATCAGGTAAGTCCAAGCAAGGGCAGGTTGGGCTGTTTATTAACTGTGGAGGTAACATTGGAGTAGAGCAAATTGCCACGGCACGTGACAATATAATTCACTGTCCTTTTCCTACCACTCCTGGGAGGTGCAGTGTGTGTGATATACACCAAGTAGCAAGTACCCGCACAGGGAGGGAATGACAAGGGAATGTAACTGCAGCTGCAGCGAAGGCTGGAAACTCAATTTCAACCCACGCATTCGATTATGCATGCCACAGGCACATGAGGACACACATATGAGCATGCAACATGCACAGGCATGCACGCACACACACATAACACACACACACCAGTAAATATATGACCCTGAAAGCAACAATAGAGCTGTTCACAGAGACCACTGACAAAAGTGCAGATAACAAGAATAGAAGAGAGGAGAGGAGAGGAGAGGAGAGGAGAGGAGAGTGGAAGACAGACGAGAGCAGAAACAAACAGATAAGAAAGGATGAGGTAAGATACAATGAAGAGAAGAGCACATAAGAGAACAACGGAGAAGAGAAAACAACAGAATAATCTTCCTCCGCATGTCTCCCTATGGGAACACAAAACTTCCCCAAGATTTGGTTTGTGTGGAGCAATTACCTCCATCACCATAATACGATCTAATAATCTAATCAACTCATAATCAACTCTGAGTATTTGTGTGTGTGTATTTGTGTGTGCATATCTGAGGATTTCTGCAATTTCTACATGGGGGAATTGCAGAAAACAGAGAAGAAAATACCTCAGGGGGTTCAGCACAGTAGCAATGCTACTCAGTTTTCAAAAAAGCAAAACAAAACAATCATGACAAGCTCAGCCGAACTGCTGTGTGTTTGTGCGCAGTTAGAGTAAAGTGAATGGAAGCCGCCTCGGACTCATAACTTATATCTTATTGGTTAAGACAAGGTGGGAGGAGCTAAAATGGAGGTCAAGGTGAGCCTGGCCTTGTCAGATTGCATCACAGCTCCCAAAGTTCTGGTTGGTGGAAACCCAGTCTCCTCCCACGCAGCGATGGAGGTTGACAGGCGATGGCAGATATCACCGTGGCTCCCTGTCTCCTGAGATCTCTGCTTGATTATGCATGTCTGAATGCCTTGTTACAGCAGCCACAGACAATAGAGATGATGTCCCCTGTGTGTGTGTGGTTTTTTTGTGTGTGTGTGTATGTTGTTGTGGTGTGTGTTTCTCACTTTCCCAACACAGAAACACTAAATAGCAACCCAGAAGGACTGCAACACCTAAAACACATATCCAAGCAAACAGAATTGCACAGACTTGCCGGTTATACTCCAGTCCAACAGTAAAAACTCATATCCACACCTCCTTGTGTTTCCCCATTCTTCTCCCTGAGTGGTTCGACCCAGCAGCAATGGGTTTCTATCAGCAGAAGGATCTATTTTCTTCTATAATCAGAGTCATTATTTTGAAATAGAGGCTTCCAGCTGGATCACAGCTACAGGCTACAGTGCGCCTTACGCCTCTGTATAAATGTACAGATGGATGGAACACATTCAGTGCTCAACAAATGTAAGAACACATACAGTACGTGGTCACACATGGCACACACATACACACACACACACACACACACACACATATACAGAACATACATACAGAAATGCACACACACTTTGCAGCACTAATAGTGTTTGTATTAAGAAATAGCCCCAGGGGGACTGGATCAATTATTCCAAACTACAGGTGGGAGTGTTTGGCTGCCAGACATCTCTAAGTCGCACAGGGGAAATAGTGATCCAGCCTCATGAATTAAATATGACTCTAAACACAGAGGCAGACACACACACACACACGCACACACACGCACGCATGCACATGTGCGCACACACATAAATACATAAATATAATACAAATCCGTCCTCATACTTTCAAGTGCACTCTATCATGCATTTGCACAAACAGAATGCACTCACATACACACACGGATGTAGATGCACACACGGACACTCTTTGGCTATTGCTCATTTTGACACAGACACACATTCACACACACATTCATTGGCAACTCACTCATTTTCTCTGTCAAACCAATACATGTACAGACATACGCATACACTGTTCACACTCATTAAGTCTGGTTCTCTTGTCCCCTCATCTTCTCAATTACTCTCACTCACTCACTCACTCACTCACGCACGTACGCAAACACACACACACACACACACACACACACACACACACACACACACACACACACACACACACAAACCAGTGGTCTGGCCCACTGCCCCCTCTGTCAGTGTATCAGGTGTCAACAGTGGTAGTAATGTAATGAGTCTGGCTAGCCGGGCTCCATACAGCTGGCTGACGCTACTGCAGACAGTACTGGAGAGACAAGTCTGATGTAAATTAGACTTGCTGTCAGTGGGAGGTGTGAACACACACATACACACACACACACACCCACGGACACAAGCACACACGCAAACACACGCACACCAATAAAGGCACACACATGAATATGCAAACATGCTCAAAGTAGCCTCAGGTAATGGCTTTACTAGGAATTTGGCTTCTACTTGCAAAGCCCACTCAGAGAGCACAGCCAAGCAAATGGCAAAGGCCATGGCAAAGTCCAAGTGTGCCGCCTGGGGACTGACCGATACTGCACATCAACATCTGAACATTTTCCATTCCTGCGGCACTGGACGTCCAAGAGTTTGTTTGGGGTCAATCAGGTCTAGGCTAATGTTATCTCGGAACATTCTGTAACATAAATAGCACTCTTTTTTTTTTACTAATTTCATTTAATGTCCCTAAATTCTCTCACAGATCTTTTTCTTATCCTCTGATGCTCATACACACACACACACACACACACACACACACACACAGAAAGAGACCACAGAAAAACGAGCCAAAATAAAAGAGTTACATTGATCAAACGCATTCCTGCGGTTGAGAAAATCCTTTGTTTAATACAAGAATGTGCTTTTGAATGATCTCAGTTAAAACTAGAGGGACACTTGTAACACTACTGAGTGAGTAAGCACATCTCCAAGGGTTAAAACCATAGTAACTGGATGCCCATTCTGAAATAATCACTTTCAGTCCCTGACCACAAGTTACTTGACGCTACAGCCGGATATGCTGCTAAAATGCCAGCTATTGATCTACAATTAAGACAATATGGCGGCTGAGAGGGCTGGTGTACATGCTACGCACTGTGATGGGTTTGAGTGTGACCCTTGACCTTTGTCTTGCCTCATATCCTCCCCTACTTCTCCTGTCATTCTCCACTGTTTCTGATTAAGCTGAAATGTGTCAAAATAAAGACATATTGTAACAGCTTGCTAAGGTACATGCTGACACAATCAAAGTCACTGTGTTAACACAGCTAGCCCAAACAGAGAACCTAACACTGCGACAATGAGAGCTAACAAGCTCCAGCACCATTTCACAGATGGCTTAGCACGCTCAGAAACAGCCATAAAAAAGGGACATTTGGACAGCAGGGAGACATGACAGCTCCCTCGTATTATCATTGTCATTGACTGTGTGCTGATTTATGCACACACGCGCACACACACACACACACACACACACACAGAGCCTGGGAAGAAATAACTTCAGCTGAAAGTAACAATTAGGTTAGGTAAAAGGGGTTGGTATTCTTATCATTGTACACATCAAAGTTAATATTAGTTCTGGCGGCTGTTCAATAAAAATATCAAAGAAACATTGCTGATTGGAGTGTGTCAGATCTGTACAAACATGATGCTTGAGTCGAAAACATTGTACAAGTAGCAAATGGCATGTGACTTCAACTTTAATAACAACACTGACTATTTCATCCAACCATGAATCAGCTGAGCTGCATGAATCATAGTGAATTCATATTGGAGTATGAATCATGGTCCAATGACGGGAGACTTACACATCCAGCTCGTGTCAGATGAAGAAACACAATGCCTGAATTAAGATGAATCATTATGACTTTTTGCGAGCATGAAACACCAAGTAGTAAATGTAGAATAATAACACTAACAAATTAATTTGACAATAAATAGATTAAAATCCCAATCACAAAAATCCCAATACAAAATAAAACACAATGCAAAACAAAGAGTCGTAGATAGATGAGAAACAGTGTCTAATATTCTTATAGTACAGTGTAAAAAGGAAGGAAGGAAGGAAGGAAGGAAGGGAAGCAAAGGAAGGGAGGGAAGAGGCAATGGAGGAAGAAATTAAGAAAGTAAAGCAGGAAGGAAGAAAGGTAAAGAAAATGGAAAGGTAATGGAAAATGTGTGAAGAAGGTGAGGAAAAAGGAGCAGCTTCTGATGGATTGAGTTGGAGTGTGTGTGATCTGACTCTGGGTCAGCAGACAGGAGGCAAGTGAAGAACAGAGTATTTGGAGGCCTCCAGCCTCTCCTTCAGCTGAGCTGATCCAGGGTCAGGACATTACACGGCAGCCAAGTAGACAAGACCAGACTGGACAACACTCGCCACAGGGCCTGCTCTCTGTCATGGCTAGACACAGACACACACACACACACACACACACATACACACACACACACACATACCTACACCCATGCAAAGACACATACCCGCACCCACTCACACTGATGCAAACGCACAGACACAGACACAGCCTACTCAAAGATGCAGGGATCTGAAAACACACGCACGCACACACGCACACACACACACACACACACACACACACACACGCACACACACACACACACACATGCGCACACATAAACACACACACAGGCACAATCTCTCATTCTTCGTCTCTCTCTCAAGCCTTCCAAAAGTGTATTTGTAGCAGGAAAACTGCAGAGCCCCAGAGAAACACAGTCATGCTGTATTGAGGTCAAGAGGCTTGAGCCAGTAAACCTGTGCAGTGTAAGTAGTAAAGCAGTCAGCGTACTGCTGTGCTGCAGCCCTTTTATTGCTGATTAATGACACTCGGCTGAGGAAGGGAGCATGACTCTTCTCATCACTAGGCAGCTCTGTGCTCAGCTAATTGGCCAGGCCGATCCACACGCATGCATCCACCCCTGTGTGGAGCGATTAGTCAGCCTGGCGAATGGATGGCTTGTACTGTTTGGAGCAGCCATGGCAAAATGGCATTCTATGCTTTCTGTAAGATGGTTTCAATTAGCACCTGCTCCCTCCCACACTGCCCCACTGCTGTCTTATTCTTTTTATTTGTCATCCTTTCAACACTTTTCACAAATTTTCAATACCACTTTGATGTTTTTGCTCACCTGTGCATGCACACATTTGTACACACTCACAGTAACTCTTTTCTCATCCTGGGCCAGTTTTCAAATGGAGAAAGCCTACATGAGTGATTCATGAAGCGACATGTTTCTGAGGTAAAAGTCAGGAGAGCGGAGAGAGAGGGAGAGAGAGAGAGCAACCTATAGACCTGCTAACCTGCTACCTGCTATATCTGGACAGCACTCCTGCTCACTCCCACACTGAATAACTCATGACCTTTTACTGAACAGACAGGGCTATATGTCAGTGAAACTGGAAATGCATCAGGAGAAAGTCCTTTGAAAAATGACCAAGATGTGCTACGAACTGGAGCCCTTTTATCCTGTCATGCTGGGCTGAATGAGTAATTCAGTGATAGGTGAATTTCCACTTTTTGCATAGATCTGAGTGTGCGGAAGATCTTTTCCACTGTGGTCTCAACTGCTTATCCAGCACCTTGCCAAAGACTCTGAGCCAGGTGAGTGCTAGACACGCTGCACAGTTTTAACCTAAAAACAAAAAAAAACATGAATTGGGGCAAATGAAAGAAATGAGACAAAAACCCCTAGAACATGTAGGACAAGTGCCGCCCTTCTGCTGATGTTAACCGCTCTCTACAGTGGGGTGAATTGGTTGGTCCATTGAATACGTACATGGTTAACCTCACTTTCAGACACAATTACGCCCACATCTCTCGCACTCGTCTCTCTCTCTGCCACAGCACTTCTTAGCAGCTGGCTCTCTCTGGCTCCACATGAAGAGCTGCTCTCACAGATAGAGTCCTGCGTTTTCACCACACAGCCTCCACCGCCACGGTGTTTCAGCGGGATCGGCTCTGTCCGGGCTAACAGCTGGGATCAAAGAGCTGTTGACAGAGTCTGAACTGAGCTGTCAAGGCTAACACACCTGTCTGACATTCAGTTTGCGTTACAGTGCCTGTAAGGAAGTCTCAGTGATAGTGTGTCTTTGTAATATCTACTGCTGTGGATGGAAATAGACTGGGGTGTATGTTATATGAAAGATACCTGCAGTGGTTCAGCATATAGATTGCTGTCATTGCCAGGGAGAAGAAAATGTCAATATGCAATGCATTAAGGTTGTGTGTGTGTGTGTGTGTGTGTGTGTGTGTGTGTGTGTGTGTGTGTGTGTGTGCTTGCGTGTGAGTAGGTGTGTGCAGCGCTGTTGCATGCAGCCACGTGGGGTGTGGTTGATGTATAGCTTTCTATTCCTGCTCTGCAGAGAGCCATGTTGGGCTTCCTCTCCAGTGAATATATCAAAGAAGCCTTCTGCACCAGGAAAATACACTCGCCACCACAGAATCCTTTCATACTCACTGCACACACACACATACACAGACACTGACCACATGTTCATGCAATACAAACACTAAAACACACATAATGAATACAAAACTTATGGTCAATCACTGAATTTGTCTTAGTTTGGAATCTTTGCGGCGTTTCCCACAGGTTGAATTATGGCTGTTGTAGTTCACTTGATTTCAGTGCTTCACAGCATTCAATCCTTGTTTTTGTAATCTCCATCAATGAGAAATAGAAGGTTTGAACGCCAGTTTAGTGGATCACAGCACCCAAAATAAATCGACAAAAATGTACTTGGACGGCTGTTAGTTTCCCTGGGCGGGCTGCCCAAATATAATCAATATGTGGGAAACCCTACTTTTGTACAGAGAGTCTTTCTGCTCTTCAGCTACTACCTTGTATGCTGAAAAATAAATATATAATCAAAATATAGATGGATAAACTGGGACTGATTTAAGCCATTAGATCAATACGCTGACGACCCTTTCACTTTACTGTATTATGTAAATATCAGGAGGCAGCCTATCTATCCTCATGATCTAAGAGAACTTATAAAAACAGAGTGCTGTTCCTTCAACATTAGCATCCCCCCGTCGGCTTGAATACTGAACTAGCAGAGAGATTCATTGGGCAGTTCTTTGCAGTTTTGCAAATTCATCACATTTACATTTCCTTGTGCCAGTAACAACAGAGTCTTAAAAATACAGAAAGACAACTGGTGAGCGGAGAAAAGTGATGTTCAACAATGGAGAACTGCATTAGTGAAGGTTGTAAACAACAAAGAGTTTCGAGGGGAACCTGGCTATAATCAAAGTGAAGGTTTTGGCTATATTAATCATCAATCAATTCAGTCATTACTGTATTGTAATTCAAGCACTAGCAAAGTTAATAATCAATAATAGTCAGCTAGAAAGCACACCATGTAACTTTGTTTACATCTGACTTTGAACCTTTGCCACATGTCATCCGCCTCTCTCTCGCC